>NC_061510.1:359418686-359486802 GCF_022539505.1 Lolium rigidum | reverse complement strand
TGGATTTCGCACAAAAACGAGACACCGTAATCAGCTTCCGCCGAAAACAGCTTTAGTCCGTGTTAGTTGCATCCAAAATACACAAATTAGAGGCAAAACAATAGCAAAAGTGTTCGGGAAAGTAGATACGTTTTGGACGTATCAGGCGGCCTCCTAGATACCCAGGGGTGGTTTCCTAGGCCGGCGTCATGCCTCAGGCGATGCCGGTGGTTTCTTCCTTACGCCGTGGGAGCTTTGTGTCGTAGGATAAGTGTCAAGGCTGCGTCTTGAGGGGTGGTGGTTGGGCTAGGGCGAAAGCCCGGCAAGGCCTCGGCTGGTGCGGGTGACGGCGACGCCCTTGGGCGCCGCTCTCCTCCTTGGAGGCGTCTCCATAAAGCCCTCCCTCTTTAGTATCTCGAGACAGGAAGATAACCACGCTCTGACGGTCATGGGTGCGCTTTGCAAGCATGGGAGATCTGTTAGTTCTGGGCAGTTCTCGGTGCCGTGCCCTTGCAACAGAAGACGACGCTTCCATCGACGGATCAAGCTCTCTGCCTAGTTAGCTAGTGTTTTGTAGCTTGTTTCTCTTCCTCTTCTTTGTTGCTACTTTTGGTGTATCGTAAGCTGGCAACCCCAGCATTTCGCTGTTTTTTCTTTCAGTTGTTCCTACCGTTGTACGCCTGGCCGGTTGATGGCTTTGTTAATTCAAAGTCGGGCTTTCAAGCCTTATGTTTAAAAA
Source organism: Lolium rigidum (assembly GCF_022539505.1). Lineage (NCBI taxonomy): Eukaryota > Viridiplantae > Streptophyta > Magnoliopsida > Poales > Poaceae > Lolium > Lolium rigidum. The sequence continues at coordinate 359,486,084 of NC_061510.1, read as the reverse complement.
AAAAAGTTCAGTTCCGGCGAGATTTACGGGCTCTGTTAGAGATGCACTAATTGTATAGTTTCCGTACATCCCAAGACAGATCTCTCCAATATTACCCGTCTACGAGTTGGTAGAGATTTTCAGCTCCGGCAGCCGCCAACTCGATCATCTGCTTCCTAGCTCGAAAAGATTTTAGCGACATGCAATTACATAATATGCTGTTCAATTTTTTTTACATAATATGCTATTATTATCAAACTGTGTACTGGATCTTCCATCCTGGGCACTGCGGATTTTCTTTGTCGTCAGGTGCCGGCTGGGTCTCCCCCGCGCGCGCATATCTCGACCGTGTTCCTGTGATCGCACGTAGTCCGGCCTCTATATCATAACTAGCAAATCGAATCAAATACTGCACCATGGCTATATATTTATAGATTAATTAGCATCTCTCCTGCTCCAACTTCATCCTGTAGCAGATGATGTCGAATGTGAATACCAATTTATTGGTGAAGCCTAAAGCACACCCTCAGGCGATACCGTGCATATAGCCACCCATGATGACATGGCTGTTTTTTTTTTCAAAGGAAGATAAAATATTTGAAATATTTCATTTGGATCACGGGTACATTTTGTGAAAATACATTTTAAAATGTTAAAGAAATTCTAAAATAAAATTTCGCTTGTTGTCGAGGGTGCTCCTCGGCAATGCCCTCCGATAGGGGCTTAGGGTTGATGGAATTCTGCAAGCTGACACGAGACATCGGTACACAGACAAGCGGAGAGAGCGATTTACCCAGGTTCGGGGCCCTCGATGAGGTAAAACCCTTACGTCCTGCCTGTCTGTTCTTTGTTATGATGAAAACATGTTACAATGGGGTGCCGAATAGTTCGGCTGTAATCTCGTCGAGATGCTAGTTGCTAGCGTAACCTAGTTCTAAGCTTCTGCTGGCTAATATTGGTAAGGTTGATTGTGTCCCTCGATAGTCCCTCTCCTGGCCTTTATATAGGTGGCCAGGTCCCGAGAGGTCTAATCGAGTACGAGTAGGTTTACAGTAGATCTATCTCCAGTCTTTCCTTGTTCGGCTTCTTCCGTGCCTTGTTCTCCAAGTAATCTTCCGCCGTACCGCCCTAGTGGCCCATCTTGCCACCGGGCACCTTCATGGGTCTCCAATTGGACCGTGTAGGGTAGAACAACATTGGTTACCCGAAGGGTAATGCCCACGTCAGTAGCCCCCGAGTGTCTAGCCGAACATAGTTCGGGTAGAGACTAAAGCATGTCTTCTTCTGAAGTTCTTCTTCTTGATCATCCTTGCCTTTCTTCTATCTTCTATCGGGTGCGCGTCAGCGCTCCCGATGGGAGTAGCCCCCGAGTCTAGGTACGGATGCTTGCAATCCGTGCGTAGACTCAAGTTGTACTACTCGAATATCTTCTTATGCCGAAGTTTTTCCTGCAAGTCTTTGTAGACCATACGATACATTTTCTTTATGCAAGGGATAACGAATAACGTGCCCAACTTTTGTTGGTTAACTGCCGATGGCAAAACAACGTTACCCTACACAGAATCAAGTCCCCGGGCATGATCCTCGGAGTGCGAAAAGTTTTATCGGGTGCGCGTTCAGCGCTCCCGATGGGAGTAGCCCCGAGTCTGAGCACGGGCGCTTACGTCCAGGTGCAGACTCGAGTCACGTCTTTCCTTCGAGTCTTTATTCTATCGGGTGCGCGCCAGCGCTCCCGATGGGAGTAGCCCCCGAGCCTAGGTGCGGATGCTCGCAATCCGTGCATAGGCTCAAGTTGATCACCCGATACTTTCTTATCTCTTTGTATGTAATCAACAGTGCTCATGACGTCACTGATGACACGCCGTTGTTGTGACCTGATTGACAAGACTTGACCCCCCGGGCCCACCCTAGTTCTGCGCAAGCAGTTTTTAGGTTTTGACCAGTGCACGCGCAGCGACCGAGGCGTTTCCTCGATTTTCGCGCGACATGGGAATAATGGGCCGCCGGTTCCATCCTGTTTTCAAGCGCCACGTGTACAGCTAGATTCGCTCCACCTCCCACGACGCCCACGAGTTATGGCCACGATCTCATGTTAATCCTTATGGTATAAATCGAAGGCTTCCTCATTTTTACTTTTTACACCTCCTACTCGCTCATCTCCTTCGTGCATCCTCTCCTTCTTCCCGCATCCTTTCCTCGAAGCTTCAAGCGCCATGGGTAAAAAGAAGGGTGCTAGTGCTTCAGACGCGGTCAAAGTTAGCCGTGATTGGAGCGCCTCCGCCATTTCCAATCGCGACATCAACAAACTGCGGGCCCTCGGATTCATCTCCGCGTCCGAGGACGATATTCGCCTTCCAGGTGCAGTCTCTCGCCCAAAGCCCCCAAAGGGCTTCACCGTCATGTTCACTGCCTTTTTGTTTCGTGGCCTCTCTCTTCCAGCGCACGAATTCCTTCGTTCTCTTCTTTTCTTTTACGGGATTCAGCTCTGGCAGCTGACCCCAAACTCCATCCTCCACCTTTCTATCTTCATCACTGTCTGCGAAGCCTTCCTTGGCATTGACCCCCACTGGGGTCTCTGGAGGAAGATCTTCTACGTGAAGCGCCATAATGACAGCAACGGCCCCCCCATCGTCGGTGGCGTTGGCTTTGTTGTTAGGAAGGAAGTCGACTACTTCGATTATCCAATGAAGGAGTCCGTCCAAGGCTGGCGCAACAAGTGGTTTTACCAGCGAGACCCGTCGGTGCCTGGGCGACGCTCAAACCTTCCTCCCTTTGAAGATAAGCTGATAGCTAAGCCGAAGAAATCTTGGCAAAACACTCTTTCTCCCGATGAGAGACTGACAGCCGACAGGTTGTTCGACCAAATAGTCATTCTGAAAAACACGGGAGGCTTGACAATGTGCGGTACCGAGGTTGTCTCGGTGTTCCTCCAACATCGAGTGCAACTGTTAATGTCTCGCCCCCACCAGCTTTGGCTTTACACGGGCAAGGAGGATGAGTCGAGAGTTAGCTCTGCCGAACTTTCGGCTGAAGATCTCCGGGACGAAGTCCGCCGCTTAACATGCCTTAGTATGAAGGACAACATCGTCCTGACATCGGCTCGTTCTCCTTATGATTCTGATCATCCTCCAAATGAGGTAATCCTTTGTCTTGTTTCTTTTCTTCTGCAGTTATTATTATTTTTTTATCCGTCGTGTCTCACAAACTTCTTTCCCTTCGGCAGGCGCTTGCTGCTGCCCGATGTTATCCTCCTACACCCGAAAGCGGTGTGGTACTAGAGGATGACGACGAGGATTCTGACGGAACTGAGGAGGCCCCGCACGCCCTTGAGGATAGCGATGTCCAAGAGGAAGAGGCTGCTGAAGATGATGCCTTCATCAGGAGTAGGCGTCGAAAGCAGGTGCACGATGAATTTATCACTACGGCTGAATCAAGTCCCAGCGGAGGAGATAATGATGCCGATGAAACTGCCGCGCCACCTCCCGTCATGAAGAGTTCAAAAAGCTTCTTTGCAGGCGAAGATGACCTTGATCTGTGAGTGTCTTATACCCCTTTCCCGATTTATTTCCCATCATCTTGCATGCTGAGTGTGCACTGTTTTTTAAGTGTGCACGCTATGTTGATTCGATTGATATTTTATTTGCCGGGGGCGGCTGAGTGATCAGTTCAACCTGCTCTCCCGACGACTTCGTTGAATTATGCAATGTTATTGCGAAGCCTTTGTGTAAATTTTGTAAGAGCGAGACCCGTCGACTTAGTCGAGGGATTTAGACGCTTGGCATCGTCACGCGGTGCACCGGTTTGAGCCTTATTTTGTGAGAATGTAACCATCGACTGCAGCACTCGCGTATTTTCTCGAGGCTTGGATTGATTGTTTTCTTTTTGTGTGTCACTAATCTTAGCTCCCGTTGAGAGTATTTAATTAATGACACTGCGTGTTTTCTAGGCCAGCGCTCCCGATGGGAGTAAGAGCCGACGGTAGGGGCCGCAGTCGACCTGTTCAGGTGGTAGGGCCTAAATTGAAGAAAGGAGGTAGAAAACCTGATTAAAACTTTATCCATAAGGAAAAGCAACTTTAAAGGCTATGTAAAAAACGATCGCGTCCTATGTATAGAACCGTCGCAGGTGTGCGATATTCCATGGATTTCCGACATCTTTTCCTGAAGTTGGATTTCTGAGCCTGTACGCTCCCCCTGGTATCACTTCGGTGACGATGTAAGGTCCTTCCCATGGAGACTCAAGTTTCGAGGGCCTTTTTTGTTTCAGCCGAAGTACCATATCTCCCACACTAAAGCACCGGTTGCGTATTCGTCGACTGTGGTAGTTCCTCAGCGCCTGCTGGTATACCGTGGTTCTGGCTAAAGCAATGTCTCGGGCTTCATCTAGTAGGTCTACAGCATCTTGCAGTGCGATGTTGGAAAAGGGTTCTGTGTACGCCGTCACTCGAGGTGCTTCGAATCGAACATCAGCTGGCAGGACTGCTTCGGATCCATGTACCGTAAAGAATGGGGTGTACTCGCGTCGACTCGTTAGGCGTGGTACGCAAACTCCAAAGTGCGACGGTAACTCTTCGACCCAAGCTCCCTCTCGCGCTCGTAAGACGCTTCTTGAGACCGTCCCCTATTAGACCGTTGATCCTTTCCACCTGACCGTTTGTTTGCGGGTGAGCCACTGATGCGAATTTCAGTTTTATTCCCCTGTCGTCACAAAATTCTCGGAATTCTTTGGAGTCAAAGTTAGTCCCGTTATCTGTGACGATACTGTGAGGCACACCGAATCGACATGTTATTTCCTTGAAGAATCGGACTGCTGCTTTTGCCTTCTGGTTTCGTACTAGTACTGCCTCGATCCACTTTGTGAATTTATCGACTGCAACTAGTAAGTACGTGTGTCCTCCAGGCGATGATCTCGGTAGTGGTCCAACTTGATCGAGTCCCCATTGAGCGAACGGCCACGCCAAGGGTATCGTCATTAGGTCTGTTGCAGGGGCGTGCGGTTTTGGGGAGAACCGTTGGCAAGGGTCGCACTTCATGACCAGATCTCGAGCATCCGACGCCGTCGTTGGCCAGTAAAATCCTGCCCTGAAGGCTTTTGCTACGAGAGCCCTACTTCCCGCGTGATGCCCGCAAGTTCCCTCGTGTATCTCACGCAGCAGTGCTCTTCCGTCGTCGATGGCTATGCACCTTTGAAGGATACCGGAAATGCTGCGCTTGTAGAGTTCACCGTTTACTATGGTGAAAGCCTTTGATCGCCTGACGATTCGATTTGCTTCTACTGGATCCGCCGGCAGTTCCTGCTTTGTTAGGTACGGCAGGAACGGTTTAGTCCATAATGGCTCAAGGAGGAGGACTTATTCGGCTGGGATAGTTGGAGCTTCGTCGACAACTTGCTGCGGTTTTGCCTCTGCTTCCTCAGTCGATGGTTTTAGAGGTGCTGGCGCTTTCTCTTTTATTGATCGATGAGTGATCACCTCGTAAAATACTCCATCTGGGATGGGAGAGCACATGGAGCCGATGTTTGCTAAGGTGTCGGCTTCCTCGTTGCTGGCTCTGCCGATATGTCTGAGCTCACATCCCTCGAATTTGGCTTCCATATTCTGATACAGCTGCCGATAAGCGATCATGTTGTCGCTAACTGCGTCGCACAGATTCATCGACTTTTGTACTACCAAGTTTGAGTCCCCGTAGATTTCCAGGCGAGTCGCCCCACATGCCTTTGCCATCTTCACTCCGTGCAGCAGTGCTTCGCATTCTGCTTCATTGTTTGTCGGCAGAGAGAAGTTCATACGTAGTATATACTTCATCTTATCTCCTTGTGGTGATATCAGCACCACTCCTGCTGTTGCGCCTGTGCTTCGTTTCGACCCGTCGAAATACATTATCCACGATCCCGACATGTCGGGTGCCGCTGGTGTCTGGGATTGAATCCAATCCGCCACAAAGTCTGGGAGGATTTGGGATTTTATAGCTGTCCGGTTAACGTAAGTTATGTCGTGAGGTGCTATCTCGATAGCCCATTGGGACACTCGACCTGTGGCCTCTGGATTGGTCATTATATTTTTTAACGGCGCTTCGCTCACGACGACAATCGGATGCTCGTGAAGTAGTGCCGTAGCTTGCGGGCTGACCTCCATACTGCATATGCCAGCTTCTGATGATGAGGGTACCTCTGTCTTGCGGGTGTGAGTACTTCGCTGAGATAGTAAACGGGCCTCTGCACGCCATGAGCTCTCCCTGCTTCTTCCCGTTCGACGACCAAGACGCTGCTGAAGACTTGGGCTGTCGCAGCTATGTACATGAGCAGCGTTTCCTTCTCGCGGGGGGTTACAAGGACTGGAGATGTCGACAAGATTCTCTTCAGGTTGTCGAAAGATTCCTGCGCCTCCTTTGTCCACTTGAACTTTTCTGATTTTTTCATCAAATTGTAGAAAGGCAAAGCTTTTTCTCCTAGCTTGGCGATGAACCTGCTGAGTGCTGCTAAACGCCTTGCCAACTGCTGCACTTGATGCAGATTCTTTGGCGGCTCCATGTCGAGAATAGCTTTAATCTTCAAACGGTTGGCTTCGATCCCCCTGGCTGAGATGAAGTATCCTAGCACTTGCCCCCCTGGTACTCCGAAGGAGCATTTTTTGGGATTCAACTTGATCTTATACATGTCTAGGTTATCGAAGGTCTCCCGCAAATCGTCGACGAGGGTGGTAGTGTGCTTCGTTTTTACCACGATATCGTCGATATAGACTTCGATGTTTCGCCCGATCTGCTCTCCAAGGCAACCTTGCATGCAACGTTGGTAAGTTGCTCCCGCATTTTTCAACCCGAAGGTCATGACGTTGTAGCAGAAAACGCCGTGTGGGGTGATGAACGTGGTTAGCTCCTGATCTTCCTTCTTCAATTTGATCTGGTTATACCCAGAGTAGGCATCGAGGAAGGAGAGGCGGTCGCACCCGGCCGTGGAATCGACTATCTGGTCAATTCTGGGCAGCGGGAAGTGGTCTTTCGGACAGTGTTTGTTGAGGCCGGTGTAGTCGATACACATACGCAGAGCGGTGGTGTCTTTTTTGGGTACCATGACAGGGTTAGCCACCCACTCTGATTCCTTGAGCTCTCGGATAAATCCTGCTTTACGAAGTCGATTGATTTCCTCACCAATTGCTCTCCTCTTGGGTTCGGAGAATCGACGCATCGACCGCCGCTACCTGGTTTGGCTGTCGGGTCAACATTAAGGGCGTGCTCAGCGAGTTCCCTGGGGATACCTGGCATGTCGGATGGTTCCCATGCAAATATCTCCCAGCGCTCACGGAGGAACTCGATGAGCGCGCCTTCCTATGTGACCATAAGGTCGGCCGATATATTGACCGTTTTCTTCGGGTCAGTGGGGTGCACCTGCAGCTTCTTGGCTTCCTTTGTAGCGTCAAACTCGTCGGATCTTACGTTTCGGTTGTCGGCTGGCGGATGCGTATGATCCACGGTTGCGTCGATCGCATTGAGTTCCTCCTTAGTGCCGAATTTCGAGGCAATCTTCTGGAACTCCCTGTCACAGGTGTCTGATCGAGCAAAGCTCCCATGAACGGTTATTGGGGTTCCGTTGTTGCCTGCCATCTTCAGTTTTAGGTACGCGTAATGAGGCACGGCCATAAACTTGGCGAGCGCCGGCCTGCCGAGGATGGCATGATACTGAGACTCCCAGTCGACAACTTCGAACTCGATCTTTTCTTTCCTGAAATTGGTGGGCGTGCCGAAGACCACATCCAATGACGTTTTTCCAAGAGAATAAGCGGGTCGGGTCGGTATAATGCCATGGAATCATGTGTCGGATTCCCTCAGCATATCGACTGTTAGACCCATTGCTCTCATTGTGTTGGCGAATAGTAGGTTTAAGCCGCTTCCTCCGTCCACGAATACTTTGCCCATGTTGTACCCTCCGATCTGCGCCTCGAGGACTAGAGCTGCATGGCCTGGTCTAGGGACGGCTTTCGGGTGGTCTGTCCTATCGAAGGAGATACGTTGCTCCGACCAGTCGATGAATTCGGGTGTGTCGACCATAGCGACTTCTGCGTACTTCACTTCTCGCGAGAATTTCTTGATTTCCCTTTTTGAAAAGCTGGTTTTATGGATCATGCGTCGACCTTCCCGCGCGGTTCTGGGAATACCTCGGCTGGTACATACTCGTCCTTTTCCATTGGTTCGTACGGCTCCGGCACGTACGGCTCTGCCCGATAGCTGTAGGATCTTGCTCTCTTCTCCATTATGTGAACTCTTGATATGGCTTCACTCCTGAGGTCATCACAGAACTGTCGAATCTCCAAAAAGTGTCGGCAGTTCCTCAATAGGTGACTGGATTTCTCCCGACCGTCCTTTGGGTCGATATAGGAGTGGAGGTAGCATGGCGCATCGAGTTGCTCCGTGGCCGATAAGTGCGGTGAGCGAGCGCGGCCATGGATCGCTTGCACGCCCTCCTTTTCCCGTTCGGACTGACGAGGGTGAGGCGCTGCACGTTCTTCTTCTCCATGGTATAATTCCCTTCGCCTTTTCCTTCGCCCTATTGTGGGGTCGAAACTTCCTCGGCTGCCTCCATGCGTGCTTCTGGGTGGAATTCCCAAGGTTGCTGCCAGGGTATCCTCTGCCGAAACCGAGGGCTCCACACCGGACGTATTTGTCCTAGGGAGGCGAAGAAAGCCTCCGGAGTCGATGATGAAGTGGACGCCTCCAAAGGTGGTGGTCATGTCGCCACACGACTCTGCGGGAATCGCGTGCGACGGCTTGAGATGTGGTGCGAACTCAAAGGATCCGCAGCGAATCGTATCTTTTGGATCTGGAGGCGTTGGTGACTCGAGCACGAACGCTGCAGATGTGACTGGTACTGCCGATGCCCTGCCTTGTGCCGACAGGTTTCCCACAGACGGCGCCAATTGTCGAGGGTGCTCCTCGGCAATGCCCTCCGATAGGGGCTTAGGGTTGATGGAATCCCGCAAGCCGACACGAGACATCGGTACACAGACAAGCGGGGAGAGCGATTTACCCAGGTTCGGGGCCCTCGATGAGGTAAAACCCTTACGTCCTGCCTGTCTGTTCTTTGTTATGATGAAAACAGGTTACAATGGGGTGCCGAATAGTTCGGCTGTAATCTCGTCGAGATGCTAGTTGCTAGGGTAACCTAGTTCTAAGCTTCTGCTGGCTAATATTGCTAAGGTTGATTGTGTCCCTCGATAGCCCCTCTCCTGGCCTTTATATAGGTGGCCAGGTCCCGAGAGGTCTAATCGAGTACGAGTAGGTTTACAGTAGATCTATCTCCAGTCTTTCCTTGTTCGGCTTCTTCCGTGCCTTGTTCTCCAAGTAATCTTCCGCCGTACCGCCCTAGTGGCCCATCTTGCCACCGGGCACCTTCATGGGCCTCCAATTGGACCGTGTAGGGTAGAGCAACATTGGTTACCCGAAGGGTAATGCCCACGTCACTTGTACATCTAGACATTCTATGTCTGTACACAAAGTTTTAGGAAATAAACATATAATGTCTGGATGTACACGAGAAATTTTATTTCAGATTTTTTAAATATTTTGAAATTTGATTCTTTATGCATTTTTCATACTAGATTTATATGCACCCATGAGCCAAAACGGCACGTCCAAAAGATTTGCCTTCATTGAATCAGAAGAAGTAGTGTAGTCCCTCAGTTCTAGATTACTCCGCATATAAGATTTGGTCAAAGTAAAATTCTATAATGTTTTACCAACTATCCATAATAAAATATCTATATATGTATATATATAAAGAGAGAGTTATATACAATAAATGTAAATAATATGATAGTACATTGCATTACCGTACAAATGATATTATTTTACTTTCTAAATGATAATATATTTGTACATATAATTAGTCAAACTTGACAAAGTTTAATTTTGACTAAACCTTATATACAAAGTAATATGAAAGAAGTGAGTAGCACAAAGTCCTATACCCGAAGGCTACAACCCAAAAAGAAAAGAGAATCATTCTCTGGACGGAGCGCCAGCTGAACCAAATATTGGTTTCCCTCAAAATCTGTTGGAGATCTCTACTAAGTACAATACATGTACACGTAAGGCATATTTGATTCATAGGGTCCCTTCGGGGACATCCGATATTTGATTCATAGGAATGTTGGAGGGAAAACTATAGGAACGGGAAATTTTGTTGGAGATCTCTACTAAGTACAATAGATGTAGATGTAGGGCATGTTTGATTCATAAGAATGTTGGAGGAAAACTATAGGAATAGGAAATTTTCCTTTGGTGACACTATTCATCCATTTGATTCAAAGGAATAGGGCATAGAAAAAGTGTAGGAATATTTCCTTTCATTTAGGTTTCATAGGAAGATCAAAGGAATTATACAATCCACTCAAACCTCTTTTTTTAAATTCCTATGCACAAAGGACAAGGCATAGGACAAAAGTTGCATCATAATAACCTAATCTTACCTTTACATTTATAGCAAATTCCTATGCTTTTACAATTCTATGGGATTACACATATATTTTTTCATGCAGTGCGCATTTGGTATTATAGTTGTTGATATTGTTTTCACTAAAAATTTAGTCAAACTCAATAGAGCTTGACTTTAGAAAATGTTAGAACGCAATCTAATAAAAAACAGAGGAAGTACATTATGTGGTCATGTTCGTGCATTACAATTACTAAGACAACTCAAATAGCTTAGATTCAGAATATTCTGTATGTTGCAACATGTATTGTTATTTTGGATGAATTGGTTACTTACTTTCTCTATAGGCAATGACGGTGTTTATTGCAAAATATGTTTTTTTAACCGAAGGTGAGAACACCCATCTTTAGATAAATAAAGCCTCTTACGGCCAAAGTTCACAAGATGTTGAGGTAATCAGCTTACAAAAAAGAGCAATCACACGCAAACAGAAGATAAATTAGAAACATCGCTTGAAGAAACTCTAGCCTTGTTAACCGCAACAGTCGCTAGATCGAAGGGGGTTTGGAAGCAAGATCTTGATGTCGGAGAAGACAAGCCGCTGGAGAAGTCTCGTCCATGTGTACTGCCAGAATGGCATTCCTTCATCCCGTCACCATTCTCCTCCACTTTGGAACAGGGACCCCTCACCCAGAGAACAGATGGATAGGTGACAACCAAATAGCCAAGATCGGGGAGACAAGTAAGAAACTGCCCAACCGGAGCCAAGTCCACGGCAAGAGAGCACCACCAAAAACACTAACCAACCATACACGTTCGCCAGTAGAATTTTGTTGCCTAAGGCGGCACCTAAAGGAAGGGAGCGGCACCAACGTATCATCGTCTAGTCAAGAAAGACCATTGGACAAGAAAGACCAAAGACGTTGTAACAAGTTATTCCATGAAGCTTGTCTAGGCCCGATTAGATTTTTACTGAATGACACATTGGGTGGAGATGTTTCCAACACCTTAGCGAGTGTATCACTCTTATGTCGCACAATACTATACAACGTCATATATTGCTCTCGGAGTATGGCATTGTCAAGCCACTTATCTTTCCAGAATCTAATCTCCGATCCGTCCATAATGGAGAAAGAGCCATGTGGAAAGAAGAATTTTTTCATTTCCATAAGGCCTGATCAGAAGTGAGAGTCTCTAGGTTTTCAAATAACCTGAGACAATGCATTCAATCCAACATATTTTAAGGAGGATTTTCCAAATCCCATCCTCAATAGCTTGAATATCCATTTACCAAGTAGGGCCATGTTTTTCATCTCAAGGTCTTGAATCCCAAGACCTACTTGATCTTTGAGGCAACACACCAGACTCGATTTAGCCAGTCGATATTTCTTTTCTCACTATCTCCCTTCCAAAAGAATCTTGATTGGAAATAATTTAGTATCTTCAAGACACCTTTTGGAAGTTGAAAGAATAATATCATATACAACACCATATTGCTTAGTACTGAATTGATCAGGACCAATCTTCTACCCAAGGATAGTAAGTTTCCTTTCCAATTGCTTAATCTAATTTGCAGTCGCCCCTCCACAATTTTCTATTCATCATTCGTAAGTCTCCGATAATGAATTGGAATACCCAAATACCTAGTAGGAAATTGACCTTGACCATAGCCAAATAGTTTAGCATACAGGGCATCATCGTCCTGGCCTCACCAAAACAAAATAACTTACTCTGATGGAAATTTATTTTCAGACCCGATAATTGCTCAAATGCTGAAAGAATTAACTTCAGGTTTCTTGCTACTTCTATTTCTACTCGCTAGAGTATATCGTTCTAGAGTAGGGACAATTTACTACAAATATCATGGGCATGATGTTCTTTTGTTGTCTTCTTCTTGTAGACTCCCTTCATGACCTCTTTGTAGGATGGTGTCTTCTCTTATATATCCATATATTACAAATTATGTTATATTCGACATGCCTATGAGAAATGTATCTTAGCGGAGTGGATTTATTAAGATTCTCTCATTCATTTGCAAATATTTGAATGAGCATGTTCCATTCTTGGAGGCATCATTTTAGAACATAAGATCTTTGATCGGATGATGACAGCGTGTGTGTACTATTTCCTTCTTGGAGGTGTCGCTTTTGGAGAGTCTGAAGTTCAAGTGTTGTCTTGGTGGTGGTTGTATTGTTGCTGCTAGGGCTGGAATACCGTAGCGGGTATTTTATTTTATTATTTATTTTCCTTTTTTGGATGTTTGCATCCGTACTGTCATTAGAGTATTGCGTTGTTGCAGATATTGGGTGTAATTTGTATCTCCCGATATTAATATATTCCCTTTACCTAGAAATATTAGTTTTCCCATATGCTATATCATGGGATCTACAATCACATTGGTTTGGTTAACCCCTAGATAACTAATATGGGTGTCAAACATGTCTAGTTGGATGCATTGTCAACCATATTTCTTGATATACCATATGTGAAAGGGTCTACTAGATTTTAGTTCTTTCGTTGCAATCCAAATATATTAACAAAAGTTTTAAAATTTATGGCGAACTTCAGTCTTCTCTTTACATGTTCTGAACGCTTTAAATTAGCGTGTGAAATGTTCCCTTTTAAAATTATTGTTTGTTTTCCACAAATGAATCAATCATTCATAAAATCGCTATGCTTCAACAATAGTATTTATTGTTGTGTGTTATACTTCCATTCTTGGCCTCAGTAAGATGGTGGTCTTGCAAGAATTCTATATAACAATGGCACACTAAGGAGTGAATATGGATACAATTGTAGAATTTATCTCATCAGCATCATAAATCTAGTTTTAGTCACTATACCCTTCAAGTACTATTGGATTTTAAAAACTTTCCTTACCTTTTGGGTCACCCTTCGTAAGCTCCTCCATGGGCGCGGGGTGGGGGGGTGAGAGAGAGAGGCGATCCTAAAACTAAAACCCATATAGGGTTCCGTACCCCATCTACGGTCACGCCGTCGGTTCGCCTCCGGTGGCCTTGGGGCATTGGAGGCGTCATGGACCATGGCCCTTTTCTGGTAGGAGGGTTTCCATTCTTTTTATGGCTATTTTGTAGTGTCTTATTCTTGATAGGAAGATGGCGGCTACATCTTCAAATCAGAATATGGTCCTTCCCGCCCTATCCTCGCTCCGAGGGTACATCACACCGACAGGTGGAGCATGGAGTTGTGTGTCCTGTGGATCTCTTGGGATCTAGTCGGCTTTCGTGTCTGTTATTGTGGTTTCAGGTTTAGCTCTTTCAATCTATGGGTCACATCTTCTGCGATGGTTGCTTCTTTGGTATGCTAGTCCTTTGGGGTCTTAACATGACGGCTTCTCATTTATCTACTACAACAAGCTCTACTACGAAAAGCATTTTCCGGCTCAGGTAGGGAGCTACTCTTCTTGTCCTATTATTTTGGGAAGACCATTCTTAAGACCTGCCGGTGATAATCAATATGATGAAATGCAACTCTAAATTGTCACTCTTGCAAAACAAGGCTAAGGAGCACTTCCCAAGGAAGAGGCCAAAGGTTACCAATGGAATCTCAGTAAGGCCACACTATGGCATTACTGCGTGGAGTACAAAAATACATAAAACGTATTAAAAGCCTAGCTATATGGATATAAGGAAAGCGTTTATGAGAGGTAACCCGTTATGTATCTTTATTTTTTTAATACTCTGCTTTAGAGTTTTAGGTTTGTGTTTTTCACTTTTTTTAATGAAGTGTCAGATAATATCTTTGGGTCTTATTGGATATTCTAGCTTATGGAGCTAATGATCCCCTCAACTTGGTACTTAGTGTCCAAGTTCTGTAAATTCGTTTGAAGCTCATAAATTTCCAGAAAAAAATACCTAATGAACATCACTACACCTTTACTCAACATGGATGACACTATAGTCCTTGGGTCGGCGCACCCCCTTATGTTTCATATTAGTCATGCACGACTTTGAATTTTGCCTTCTTATTTTTTGTTTCTTGTTCATTGTGGTTGTGTGTACTAGAAATGCAGAAGCCATGTGCAAACTTTAGTTGCTTGTATCGTCTTGATGCAATGTATAAAACAGTCTTTGTCGGAAAATAATCTTGTCAGCAAACTTTTTCACACATTTTCCGTACAATGGCAGCAAAAAAAAGGTGATTGCTGGTTTAACTCTAGTTTCTTTTTTGCGTGGATGGTATGTATGACTCTAATTAAATAGCACTTGCAGTCCAATTACCTCAACTCGCTAGCCTTTTTTATGGGTTCAGAAGTGCTGGGCACTAGGCTAGATTGATTCTCTTTTAGCACATGGATCAATGCTTGCATGATCACACCATGAGCGCCTCTGCCCCCACTTGTCATGCACAGATCACACTTAACCCTAGACACCCTTGTAATGAGGTGTGTTGATCATGGTGTCCACTAGACCAACATGGCAATACAATGTTGCAACTTGGTGCGCCAAATAGGCAAATTGTAGTACTAGAGTATTCCTCACAAGTTAATATACAATATATACCACCTGACAAGTCGGCTTGTCTAGCTGCACTTGTAAGATATCTAGTTGTCCTGACAAAACAAATATAGTTAGATATAGTTAACATTGTTTGGCAATTGTCACTGACCATCTAGGCTGGTTCCGGTGGTGGTTTTCCTGTGATATAGGAATGTGTGAAATCTTATAGGGGCGCTCAACCATGTACGAGCATTACCTATATCATACGGCCGGGGCACACAGACTGTCTTGGAGAGGTATTACCGTGCCATCTACTAGTACTCCATGCAAGTAAACCCCGCATCTTCCGCCAAAGTACAGTGGAAGATAGCACGGCGCCAGATGTTTAGGTGTGCTTGGCAGCAGAGACCACTTGTACAAGAACCTGACTGCACAACGCATCAACTGTTGTTGCTATACTCCATTCAATCCAATTGCCAGAACCAGTTGTAACTCTTAAGAAAAGGTAGCACACCACATGGCCGTGTAGAGAAGGTTCAGGTTTCTTAATCAGTGCTTCGCGATCTTTGAGATCTGTTGTGATATCTTGGATTGGCAGCAGCAGGAATCTTGATCAACAGCTTTGATAATGCAGATCATTAGTTAAGCTAATTCAGGTTGGAGTATGCAATTAGAGGATTTTAATAATGTTGTTGGGCAGTTTTATTAGATTGCTGGCTGCCACTGGGGAGGTACAAAAGAAAGTACCAATCATGTTGCTTGTAAACTCAATAAGTTGGCTGATCCATTATAGTAAATGGGATGTCGTGTAGGATTGTGATGGTTAGGCACACATGTGGTTTGTCAGATATAGTAGCCAGCTCTAGATTTATGAGCTTTTGTCCAAAGCTTCAAGGGATCATCTTCGTAGAGGAAAGCCAACGGGAAGCGTAAGATCCCTGAAGATCGAATCTTCTTGCTTTGGATGGATACAGAGAGACAGATGGTAGGTTACGTGGATCGGAGCCTGGAAGAATTTTGCATGCATGTGTGCGAACTGAAAGAGATGCAAACTCCATGGCCAACAGAAAAAAATATGTATTGGATGGTCTCTCTATTTTACTTTCCTGGTTCTAAGTTTCAACGCTGTGGAACCTGACCGTGAGATCATCATCAGGGTTGATCATGTGTTCGTCGAATTTACATCAGTACATCACTATTGAACATGGTAAGACAACTCTTCACTTTTCTTTTATCAGATCTTATCGTAGCATCAAGCTAATATAACCCCAAGAATTCAAACCCGCTGGGCTTTGTGTACTATGTAGCACGCAACGAACGCGTCGTATGCATGAAGTTACCAATCATGGAAGTAAAATACTACTACTTGTAAATACTCTATATTGTGGAAAAACCCATTGGGAAACAGGTCATAGCTCATAAACAAGCAAGATGGCCAGCTCCATATAGTCGGGAGATAATCCTAACCTAATGCATTATTCATTGTGGCTGTTTAGAATTAAAAAGATGCCTTCAGCCTCCAGCTAGCTGTTGTGCCTGAAATAATTTGTAGTTTTCTCCTGCAAAGTAGGATCTCCGTACGTGACCGCATTATACCGTCGTGGTCCGTATACTCAAGTAAAGTACTCTACTTAAGGACTCCGAGACTAAACTAAAAGATCTGTATGATCCTCTCGTTTAAAAGATCTGTATGGGGGTCTGAATTACTCTAAGCCATGTCAGCACAATATCTTCTTGCAGGGATGCAGAAATTCCGTTTTGGGCAAATTCTCATGTTCAAATTTTCCATTAAGAAGTGAAAACTGGAGCCGTAGTGTCGAAAATCGACATGAAAATGATATTTGGAACATATATATATTAGTTGGATCATGACGTGTTGGTCTGAAATTTTCTTCTGACGCAGGTGGATCTTTCTCGTGGAGCCAACACATAGGCATATCATCCTTGTTAACTGAGCCGAGATTTCTTTCTCGATATAAAAAGCTGCAAATTGTTGGTGATGCTTACCTCGGATATGCATCGATCATTCTTGATATACCGCAAAAGGATGTGTATCTACAGTGTTGACTAAAATACTAGTAAAAGTTTCTCATAATGCATTTCGAAATCAAGGAAAGAGGAAAAGGAGCAATGCCATTCAGAAAGGATTTTTAAAAGTTCAACAACAAAAAGGTAGCTTTTTAGACTTTTTAAACTTATAAAAATGCTTACACTTTATTATCCAGACGATAATGTAGCTAGCACATGTTGGTTCCCATTTTATATGGAAAAGAATCACTGTGAGTTTTGCACAGGTTGATCTATACTGGAACCGAGTCTACCATTCTGGGATATTTTGTTGGGAGAACCATCTGAGTTTCACCCCACATTTGATAAGCATGCACGATTATAAGGTCGCGAGGACATGGCGTTGGACCCGGATCAAGCAAGATCGATCAATCACCTGGTAATTTTGACTTCACGTACTAGCAAGTGCGAGTACGTATCCATCCTGAAAATCTTTGGCCATGTGAGTATATCTTTGAACCACTGACTCCTCTAACTCTCGTCCTCCTAGACTGCTCTGGTTTTGCCCCAAATGAACGCATAAGGCGGCGCTTGGGGCGTAGCTTGCGTGGTGCTGTGCATGGAAGGCAGCACGGCTTACCAGCAGATCGGAGGTTATTTTAGAGCAGAAGATCGGAGTTAGGAAGAGCATAGTGGATATGGATTGGTTGTTGCCTTGCTGGTGGCGAAGATTTGCTCCAGACAGCGAATCCCCCGCAGCGGCGTTTTGTTATTCAGAGAACAGATGAGAGAACCATGATTCCTGGGACTCTTATAAAACCTTAAACACGAATGGCTGCTCTCCCAGATTTCATAGAAGGGTTTTGTCGCCTTCTCCTAATGTGGGCTTTGTCTCTTAATTGTTCATACAGTATTGTCTAGACGTGCATTTTATTATCTTTGGCGACCAGGACCATCGAGCGATCTGAAGAACAAAGGGCGGAAACGGGGAAGCTGCTGAGATACAGGGTATTCAACATGTTAATGTTGCACCAATTAATGGTTGGTGGTGCATTGGCAGACGCGTAATGTGTAAAGTAGGGCGGTGTTGGATCGTAGTACTCCGTAAACCGAGACGGAGGTAGTATAGGGCCAACGCGTCTCCCAAGATCGTTAATTTGACTAATATAATATAAATTTTATACTATAAAAATTATACTATTAGAAAGTACAACATCTTCTAATGATATATGTTTTGCAGTATATATCTTGTGTTATACTACCTCCGTTTCAAGGAATAAGGCGCACGCGTATTCCAAGACGAACTTTGACCATAAAAATTGAGCAACAAAATCTTAATTATATTATATGTATATACTATCGTTGGATTCGTATTGAAAAACACTTTTTAATGATACTAATTTTATACAAACAATCTTTATCTATTTAAAGTAATTTTTGGTCAAACAAAAAGCTCGTAAAACGAGGACGCCTTATTCCTTGAAACGGAGGTAGTATTGCTTAAATTGACAACCTAGAGATACGTGTAGGTCCTGTAAACCGAGACGGAGGTAGTAATCGAAAACCTGCTTAATTCTGACAAATCATTACCTAGCGAAATGCAGAAATGTAGCAACTAGTAGAAAATAAAACGTAATCAATATACAACAAACAGTCCAAAATGGATGATTAGGTCTTTCCCTTTCATGGTTATCAATGAACTTCAGTGACAACTGACAGGAGACCCCCCCCCCCCCCATTCTCTACTCGGCTGATGTGATGTTTGTAATAGTAATACACACAAGTCACACCTGATCTGTCCAAAAGGAAAATATATATAGAAGTCTATGTGCCCCAAATTTAAATTGATAAAGCCAAATCGACCAGTCGAAAGATACATTGTTTTCACCAGCAAAAAAAAAAGATACATTGTTTTCGAAAAGTTCATGTAACAAAGTAGATCGAAGATCAAGGTAAATAAGAAATGGAGAGCAAATCCACAAACACAGTAAAGGGCACCCCTCCCCCTGTAGCACCAACACGAGCATCAACCCGTGGGAGCAACCTCTTGCCACGCGATGGGTTAATGGTTTGAAAAATTGAAGAAACAAAACACACATGGTGAGAAGTAGCTTGGTATAATCGACATATCTGGGATAAGGAAGGCCGGAACTTGGAGCACCCTGAGGAAAGTAAAAGGAAGCAAGCTTGAGGCATTCTAGCCGGCTTGAAGGCTAGCTTGATAAAACATCAAAATCTAGGATAAAAATTAACAGAGGTTGGATTACCTTAGAAAAAACTAATAGGAGTCACGCTTGGGACACCCTAGCCCGTGCGTGAAGGTTACCTTATACCACTGGCATCCCAGTTCGTCGAGAACCCCCCCCCCCCACCCCCCCATCTCGCTTTGGGTGAGGAACACGTGGTTTCCCAAGAATGTGACTTCGCCGTTTTAATCCGCATGTAAATTTATAGGGCCTACAATTCTGATATTTGTCCCTTATTGAATAAAAAAATGGTTGATGGCACATTATGAGTCGGAGAAATGGGCATGACTGAGGAATTTTTTCTTGAACCGTAGCTATGTGACATCAACTTCACTTTTTATTTGCGCGGGTAATTCCTAGAAAACCCTAGGATTTTCACATTGGAAAACACTCGATGTTGAATTTGCTAGAGGGTAAAGACTGAGAGTGGATAAATGGAGGCCGAGCTACATGCACCTCTCCATATTTAAAAAATTGAAAATCATATTTTTAAGTTTTAAGAGATTCTATAAAAAAAAACATGATGTAGCCAATGATGGAATCTACAAATTAACATGCAAAATTTCAGTGTGAAATTCTTAGTACTTAAGTCTACACAAAAATGACAAATATGTGGATCTAAGAATAGTGGTGCACATTTCAAAACTATAAAACCTGTCAGATTTTGTCATTTTTGAATACAAAGAATTTCACATTGAGATTTCGAACGTTTGTAGATTTCATAATTGTCTACAGCCAGGATCTTTTTCAGAATTTTTGAAAACTTAGAACTATGAATTCTAAATTTTTAAAAATAAAGGGATACATGTAGCTCGGCCTCCGTTTGCAATTTTCGGTAAAGACTGTGTTATGAAACATTTTTCAGAGCAACACGGTTCATTTTTCTTCTTATAAAACATTTTCTGCGCGTTCTTGGCAATTGAAGCTTGCTGTTTTGAAAACGAAATTTCCTTTCTAAAGCATTTTGTGAAGTTAAGGAGCCGCCAAAGTCAGAGCTTGCATGGAAAGAGGGTCATGGCCTCATGGGACGCAGTACAATCACTCTCTGTAAAGTTAGCTTTTGATCGGTAGCCACCACCATGACCAGGTCCAAAATCAGGGATGGCGACCGCGTACCAGCTGGTGGCGCGTGCCTGTAGAGGTGACACGGCGGGGAGTAGGCCCAAGAATCCGGGAGCGAGCTAGCCCGCGCGCGAGACGCGGCACGTCTGAACCGTCGCCGCCGATTCGCCGAGGAGAAGAAGAAGAAGAAGCCGCTAAAACAGAAAACGTGCAACACGACGCCCCCTCCCGCGCGCGTCAGTCAGCTCGCGCTGCCGCGTTGGTCAAGGCCGCACCGGTGGAGCAGCCGACGCGCGCCCCGTGTACACGCGAGACAGTGAGATATTTCTTCCGCGCGCGGCCGCGATCGGGGGAACGGCCGCGCGACCGGACGCCGGTGCGGCGGTGCGCGGTCCAGCAAGTCCAACTAATAACCAGCCGGCGCTTTTCCAGGTCGGCACGTACGGTAGGAGTCGGTCGTCGTCGTCAACCTCGGGCTCGGGTTGGTGATTGAGCCATGCCTCCAACATTCTCGCAGATCGTGTGGCCACGGGCACTCCCGCCGGCATCGGCTGTTTTCCCATCGGCTTTCGGCTTATGTCGGCAGGGTCGATCGGGGATACTCAGTCGTACGTGCTGCCGCTACTACCTAGACTCGACGCGCGTGACGATCGATCCATCGCCAATTAATCCGGTATAACTCAACTTGGACATCGATCTGTCAGGAGAAAGAAACCAGACGAAAGGGACACTCACCACTCAATATGTGGAAATTTGGGAGTGATCGATGGGAGCTTAATTAGCCAGCCTTCTAGATGATCCTGACCTTTTCGTCGTACCAGCATGCTATCACATCATCATTTGCGCGCGCGCGGAGGAATTCGGCCGCCATTTTCAGCTTCGCATGGCTGATGGGGATGGGGACTCGATCGTAAGCGTGGAGGTGGCAGCACCAGAACCGAACGAAAAAACCAGCTTTCTTTATTGGAGGAAGTGCTACATTTTTTTTCTTCCGGAGTTTAGGGTTTAGGATTTGAAGTTCATGACACGGGAGACATTTAGACTACAGATAGACATTTAAGGTCTACATATAGACATTTCCAGTCTAGGGAGAAACCATAGAGCCGCCGCAATCAACCTTCCCACCGCCTGCGCTCCCATCGTCGCCGCCGAAAGAAGCGCCGATCAAAGGCTGTGCGGCTGGCAGCGGTGGCGGGCTTTATTCCCATTATGCGAAAGGTGGCAGCAAGGGCCTCCTCCTTCTCGCATGGTGGGATCTCCGACTAGAGCATCGCGGTGGCCCTAGACGGCGTGGCTCTTCCGGCGGAGATGGACATCGGGCTGGCAGCCCCGGATTCTAGGCGTCTTTGGTGGCCGTTGTGGCCGTGTGGGCGGCACAACGGCTGGTTCGGGGTGCTCGGCCTGACTCGAATCCTCGTCTCCTGCGAAGACGGTGTTCTGCTTGACGCATGATCTCATTGATCGATTCGTTGATGAGTTTCGGAAGGCTTCGCCAGAGATATTCATTCGGCGTTGACGCGTGTAGATTGCTATATCAGATGAGATTCGGTCATGTGCATCCTTATTTCAGCCCATGCGGCTTCAAGAAGGCATGACACGAACCGACATTATGGATACTTCAGTGTTTAGATTTCCCATGGTGAAGACAGTTTGGAGAATTTGATGTTGCTGAACTCTGAGGCCTAGTAATGGCAGACAGAGCCTTCGAGGCGAAGAGGACTTCGCTTGGTGATTTCTGTCTCGTGGCAGCGGCACCGGCAAACAGGGCGGCAACACAGGAGGAGTACAATGTCTTATCTTTCAGGATGAAAACCAAAGGTCTTGCCTTAATTGATTGTGCCTAGCAATGGCATTATTTAAGACATTTCGTCCCTGAAGAGGTTGGGTATATAATGTATATCCACGATATTAATATATACCTTTTATCGAAAAAAATACAAGCACGGTTATGTCTTTAATCAACTGTTTTTTAATTCACCATAGGTCGGGTATTTTCCGGTCCCAAGATGGCACATGCCCATTTCAGTGTTTCCTATTTCATCAAACTTCGAATTTTTACATGAAAATTTTAAAGTATATAGATTTACAATGTATGTAATTTCAGCTACATCTATATACATGTAATTTACATTGTTACTGGCTAGTAATTTTCCAACTTACATGTGAATACTAATGTAAATGTTGGAAATTCACTTTTGATCTTGGGTGTATATCCTCCCGTTGCTGAAAACTTGTCGTTTTTTTGTGAACGACTTTGCGAGCTCATAGAACATCGAGACTTACACGCAACATTTTTTGATCATAATTCTTTAACATTTTGAAAACATGTTTAAAAATGATTTCAACAATTAGGAGCATATGCTTCTAGGTGCCAAAACGCCTTATCGTGTAAGTATGTTGTATGTTGTTATTTGCGCCAAATAAGAGATTGCCAAAAAGAAGTGGCCCAATGGATTTAGCATGCATGCAATGGACAAAAGGATCAAGTGTTGGCGAATTGAAAAACACTGGCTGCATAATATTAAAAGTATTATATAGTATAATGGAATGATACTATTATTAATTATCGAGTGTAAATTCCACAAAGAAACGTGATGAGGTTCATGTGAAAACATGCAGAAGAACGGCATATGATTGTCCACACGGCTTCCAGAATTCCTTGAAGACCCAAACTCTACGTGGTTTCTGAATTATTTGCTCCAAAATTTATACTTTTGAGGATACTTATTTTATCCATTAGTCTTAAACAATAGGCAAATATAGCTGTAAGGGAATCAAAATCTGCCAGTCCATACCAGTCCCTTTTGACTTGACCGTGCGCGCAACTTTCCCATGATCCCCCCTTCGATCCCTTTGGTGGAGTAGTACTGGCATCGCCCATGAACCTTCCTCCCATAACCAAATAAAATACATATCATATCATATCCACAGGGTGATCGAATAAGTTACTGTGATGCCCTGTTCATGAGACATTATAGCCTAAGATGCCCATGCTGATGCTGATCCTGGAAAAAGAAATATGGAGAGAAATTACTGCAGAGATCAAGAAGCAAGTTGAAGGCCTGTCTAAGCTAGCTCATGTGGCCAGATCCAGTCAGGCCGCCAGTGAATTATATTTCCCAGCTTGATGATCAAATCACTCGAACTTCAACGTACAACACATGATCAAACAGTTCTTCTTTTGGTCCTCGTCACCTCCAGCTTGCACATGGCCAATGCCAGGCAGTTTAGGTGACTTGTTTAAGTGACTTGTTTAATAGAGGGATCCCTAATTACCCTCTTTGTCATGCAGGCATGTGCCCCCATGTACAAACAAGCCGGTACCAGAGCCCAAACCTTAAGGTTGCATCTATCACAGGCCATGAGGTGGCCTCAAATGAAGATAAGCCTCATATATGCAATAATGTGAATTTTATATGTGCCTCCTTGTCGTACGGTTTTTATCTTTGGGACAATAAAATTGAAGTAGTTGGTTGGATCTGCAGGTCTTGCAGATAGATGCATTGCTGGGAGAGGTATGGGAATTGACTTCATGGGTACTAAAGTACAGAGTATGGGTGTTTCGATCATAAAAGAGATTGCATGCGGTGTTGTTTTGCACCTTGTAAGAGCATCTCCAGAGGTCCGACTCATTTCAAACGTCAAAATTATATGTTTTAATCTATTTGGGTCGGATAACGGACACAAAATTGATCATCTCGCCAGCCTTGTCTGTTTGGGTTGGAGCAGACCCAGCTATCCGACGTATTTTGGTCGGCGCTGGCCTTCTACCCCCCCCCCTTTCCCTATTTTCATCCAAAATGGTTCATCATATAAATAGAAAACAATAATGTTGCAATGAAATTAATTTGAATAGTTTAAGGCAAATAAACAACATATTCCATAATCAATGTAGACAAATAATTAAACAACATAGTTCAGAAGAAAACAAATAAAATGATATGTGATGAATACTGGTTTCCTACCAATGTTGATTGGTGACATAGGCATCCCAAATGGGCCTCCCGAAGATAGTACCCGGGGTTAAATGAAGGCCCACTACCCGAAGAATAAGAAGGTTCGAGAACCCAAGATATGTTAAGGAAAGTAGAATTGTAATAGGAAGTGTTGTTTGTAATCTGGCGGGATGAGTTAGAAACCGTCCCGGACTCTGTAACTTGTACAAAACGAAACCCTCGGCTCCACCTTTTATATAAAGGGGGAGTCGAGGGACGAGGAGATCATCGAATCATTGTTCACAAACCCTAGTTGTCATAATCGTCGAGTACTTTTCGGCTGAAACCTTCGAGATCTACTTGCCCTCTACTTCTAACTAAACCCTAGCCTATAATCCGTAGGCATTGACAAGTTAATCCCTTGTCAATTGGCGCCGTCTGTGGGAATTAGAGGCGTAAGGATCTGATCTCGATGGCACGTTCAAGATCTTCGACATCGTCAACCGGAAGCAACACTATGGATCGAGGTAAACAGATCGCTCCTGGTCTTGTTGATTTTGTTCCTCACCCACCCTCCCGTTTGGATGCATATGCGTATCTGGCGGAGCCCATGGAGATGACGTTCGGAAGGTTTCACTTTCGCGTCGAGAAGGAAGGATCGTATCGTGTCGAAATTCCGATTTCGTCGGGATCGTCGGCGGTCGATTCCGATTTTTCAAGCTATGCATCGTCAACCGAGTCGAAGAAGAAACTTCGGCAACACGTTACGTCGGCATCGAACAAGAGAGAAACTCGCCAAGATCTTCGGCGACACATCGTTTGAGTCATCTGCGGACTCATATATAAGCGATGGCTCAAGCGATGTCGACAGATTACGACTTCATCGACAAATCCATCACAATGGGCGAGGTCTTCATCAATCTCAACAATGATGTCACCAAACCCAACATAGATCTGAGTACAAAATATCATCAGATTTATGCTATCGAAAATCAAGAAGAAACATCGGAGGCTTTCGACGATTTGGGTAATCCATATGTCGATCCCTCAGATCTAAGGAGAGGTATGGGCACTAAATATGATGGGCCCACACCACGTGTCAGAGTTCAACTTTCGCAAGCAGCCTGGGATAGAGCTGCAAAAGCCCTAGATGGTTCGGAGCCAATGACGACAACAGCTACAGCTCAAGAACTGCAAGCTTATCAATATAGGCTCGCACGCACCGCTGGAGAAATAGAAAAACGCAGATGACTGAGTTAAATAGGAGAAAGGAGGCAGCTTCTGCATCCAGCAGGAGAAGGGCAGATTTAAGTCGACAATCTAGAGTTTCGGATGATAGCCACAGGGAGGCTCGGAACAGAGGAAGATTAAGGTTACAACACATACCCGAAGCAGAAAGAGAGCACTTGGTTCAAAACCTCGACATGTCCTTTATGTCGATAGATACAAGAGGAAACATTATCCCTAAGACACCAGAAGCTGGGTATATGGCGACACAAGCTTACATCCTCGCATCTAGGCCACCCCCAGGAGATCCAAGGGAAACATTATACAATATGGCGTTAGCAGGGGTTGGAGCTATGGGGACAGCGTTTGTATCAACGCCTCCCGAAGGAGCGGCAAGGCAAAATAGTCCACGACCCGCGGCAACGAACGGCGGCGCTTCCGAAGGGCCAAGCGGAGCAAGAGACACAGGAGCACAAGCAAGGGTCGATAGAGCGAGGCAAAGCAGAAGGGATCATCGGCAATCCCCGGAGCTTAACGACGAGGATATGTGCGGCCTGCCGTGTTTCACAAGGAGAGTACAAAAACTCGAGTCCCTTCGGGATTTAAGTTGCCTGATCACTTCAAAAAATTCGACGGCTTGCAAGATCCAGAGGATTGGCTAATTGATTACCTCGAGACGGTGAAGTTAACTGGAGGAACTAGAGCAACAGCCATGCAAAGTATTCAGGTGCACTTAAGTGGAGCCGCACGATCTTGGATCAAAAAACTTCCGCCAGGATCTATCGACAGTTGGGAAAGTTTCGAGGACGTATTCGTCAAAAACTTCAGGTCCACGTGCAAAAACCTGCGTCGTTAGAAGAGCTGAGAGCGTGTCGACAAAAGCCAGATGAGTCAATGAGAAAATACATCCAAAGGTGGAACATCATAAAAAACTCGGCAGAAAATATATCTGACGAGAGAGCAATAGATGCGTTTGTCGCAGAATTAGGCGTGGAGATTTTGTCGAGGACTTGGGAAGGACCAATCCAAAGACAAGTATCCGCGTTGATGGAGATAGCAAATAGATGGGCAGATGGAGAAGACGCTGTCCACAATAAACGACACAGGTCGCCAGAGGAGGACCGTGGTCGAAATTATCAATCAAGGCGACGATTTCCTCGACAGTATCCGAACTATGACGCCCCAGGGCAAATTTCGGCAGGATTTCGGGCAAACACAGGAGGAAACAATAGAGATGATTATCAGAGAAGCAATGAGCAGCGAAGCGATAATAGGGACGACTCCCGCAACAGACAAAATAGTGGGACAAGGTTTCCAAGACCTTTCGTGTCCCCCGAAGAAATGCTGAACGGACCGTGCCAGATGCACTTTTTTCTCGACAGCAACGGGAAAAGACAGTCAGGGCACCTGCAGAAAGACTGTCGAAATTTTCAAGCAATGTTCAGATGTGCAGAAAACGCTCACGCTCGAGCAGCACAGAGAAATCCTCGGGAGCCCAGGAGCGAAGTTCACCTACCGCCACCTCCCGCGATTACAGACGACAATCGGCATCAGCTCAGAATAGCAGCAGCACCTCCACCACCACCTTATGTCGATCCTAACTCAAACGGAGCGGTGTCGATGATTCAGAAGGGAAGGCCGTCCAACAGAACTCAAAAATTAATCTCGAGACAGGTGTTCATGGCAGAGAAAATGCCTCCACCAACAGCTTGAGTACCTCAATTGGTCGTGGCAAGACATCGGCTTCACCATAGCGGATCATCCGCAGCAAGTTCCTCGACCAGGGCAGTCAGCACTTATTCTGCCAGCAGTTATTGCGGGATTCGATGTTTCTCAAGTATTCATAGATGGTGGCAGCAGCTTAAACCTTATGTATGCAGATACATTGAGGAAGATGAACATATCCTTAGCAAACTTGAAGCCAACAGACACAAGGTTTCACGGCATCACACCGGAGAAACCAAGTTACCCATTGGGGAAGATCAACCTCGACGTTCAGCTTTGGAACCCGAGAAAATTATAGAATCGAAAACCGGAGTTTGAAGTCGTGGATTTTCCATCGCAAGTACCACGCTTTGTTGGGACGACCAAGCATATGCTAGATTTATGGCAGTACCACACTATACATACCTGTTGTGGAGATTGCCTGGACCCAAGGGACCAATCACAGTCAAAGGGAGTTTCGCCTTAGCTGATAAGTGCGACAAGGATTTCCATCGGTTATCAGAAACTTTCGGGATGCAAGGTGAGTATTTGACGTCGAAAAGTATGACTGATTACGACGTATCGCCGTACGTTGGAAGGCCAAATAAAGAATCAACTTTCAACACGAGAAAAATTCTAAGGAGGTGCAGCATTCACCCGACAGACTCGAAAAAGACGACATCCATTACAAACAACATGGATATCGCATAGGAAAGCGCGCTCGTCGAGTTCCTCCGTGAGAACCGGAAAATCTTCGCATGGTGTCCAGCCGACATGCCGGAGTACCTGTGGAACTTGCCGAGCACCACCTAAATTTGGATCCATCAGCGAGACCAATCAAACAAGCTTTGCGGCGTTTTCGAACCAAACCGCAAAGCTATGCCGTCGTAAATCAATCGACTACAAGAAGCTGGTTTTATCAAAGAGATATTCACGTAAGCCACATGGGTAGCAAATCCCGTGATGGTGCCAAAGAAAAACACTAAGGTCCTTCGCATGTGCGTCGACTTTACGTGTCTCAACAAACATTGTCCAAAGGATCACTTCCCCTCCCGAGGATCGATCAAATTATCGACTCCACGGCTGGATGCGAACGTCTTTCCTTCCCGGACGCGTATTCTGGTTATAACCAGATCAGGCTGAAAGAAGAAGATGAAGTAAAGACTGCGTTCATTACACCTTATGGCGTGTTTTGTTACAGAACAATGCCCTTTGGTCTAAAAAACGCGGGAGCAACATATCAGAGGATGATGCAGAAGTGCTTGGCGACACAGATTGGGAAAAACATGCAAGTATACATTGACGACGTCGTCATAACATCAAAAGAACGAACAACACTGATCGAGGACCTCAAGGAAACGTTCGACAACCTCAACAAATTCTGCCTGAAGTTGAACCCGACGAAGTGTTCCTTTGGTGTCCCAGCAGGAGAACTCTTGGGATTTCTAGTCTCAGCAAGAGGGATTGAAGCAAATCCCGATAAAATACAAGCTATTGTAACAATGAGAAAGCCAACAAAGTTGAAAGAGATACAACAACTAACAGGGCGAGTCGCAACTTTGAGCAGATTCGTCGCCAGGCTAGGAGAAAAAGCGTTACCATTCTATGCTTTAATAAAACAAGGAGACAAATTCCAGTGGAACGAAGAAGCCGACAGAGCCTTCGAAGATTTGAAGCGCAAAATCTCGACACCACCAATCTTGGTGGCACCGAAGGAAAAGGAACCTCTCCTGTTATATATCGCAGCCACGCCCCAAGTGGTGAGCACGGCGCTAGTTGTCGAAAGAGAAGAAGAAGGAAAACTCCATGGAGTACAGAGACCAGTTTACTTCGTCAGCGAAGTTTTATCACCGTCAAAACAAAGGTACCCTCAGTACCAGAAGCTAGCATACGGAGTGTTCACAACAGCACGAAAATTGCGCCACTATTTTTCGGCACACCCGATCATAGTGGTCAATGAGGCTCCTCTATCAAATATACTTAACAACCCAGAAGCTACGGGTCGTGTCTCCCTTTGGGGAATAGAACTTTCCCTCGGGACATCACGTATGAAAAAAGAAAAGCAATCAAGTCGCAAATTTCGCCGGACTTCATCGCAGAATGGATGGAGTTGCAAAACACAGGACCCCTGCACCTATCGAGAACCCGGAGCATGAATTTCGACGGGTCCAAAAGAGTAGAAGGAGCCGGCGCAGAGTAGTATTGATATCACCCGAAGGCGACAAATCGAAGTATATCCTTCGGATGACGTTCCCTAACGCATCTAACAATGAAGCAGAATATGAAGCCCTCATACACGGGATGAAGATGGCGAAAGCATGCGGCGCAACTCGACTAAAAATCTTTGGCGACTCACAATTGGTGGCCCAGCAAGTTATGAACCAATGTGATGCAGTCAATGATAGCATGATCGCATACAAGGAGGTGTACAATGAACTCGAGAAGCTATTTGATGGATGCGAGGTAAACCACATCGAGAGATTGAGCAACGATGAAGCCGACGTCCTCGCAAACATCGGGTCGCAGTGCCTCCCAGTCCCGCCAGGAGTGTTTTGGGAAGAAATATCGGAGAGATCTACAAAGCCAAAAAAGGTGCAGAAAAAAGAAAAAACTTCGACACCCCTCACAGAAACCACGGAGGATGAAGAGGAACAAGAGCTTGTGATGATGGTACAGGTTCCTTGGATGCAAGCATATATATCATACATCCTCAGGAAATAAATACCCGACGATCCAGTTGAAGCAAGGCGAGTAATTCGACGGTCCAAAGCTTTCACGGTGATCAAAGGAGAACTATACAAGCGAAGTATTTCAGGCGTTCTGCAAAGGTGTGTAACACCCGAAGAAGGAAGAGTAATTCTGAAGGATGTACACGAAGGAATATGCGGCCACCACGCGAGTAGTCGAGCCATCGCAACCAAGGTTTTTCGGGCAGGATTCTACTGGTTGACGAGAATCGAGGACGCCAAAGAAATAGTAAGGACTTGTGATGCGTGTCAAAGGTTCGCCGCAAAACCTCACTCTCCAAGCAAGCAGAACTAGCACCAATACCATTGTCGTGGCCCTTTGCACAATGGGGACTCGATATGGTGGGAAAGTTACACAAATCATGGCCAGCGGAAAGGAATACATGCTAGTAGTCGTCGACAAATTTACAAAGTGGATAGAAGCGAAGCCGATAAATTCGCCAGATGGAGCATCCGCAGTAAAATTCATAAAAGGCCTCGTCTTCAGATTTGGAGTACCTCATAGCATCGTCACGGACAATGGCAGTAACTTTACATCCCACGAATTCAAAGATTACTGCAAAGAAGTGGGTATCAAGCTGCACTTTGCGTCGGTTGCACATCCTCAAACCAACGGGCAGGTCGAGAAAGCCAATGGCATTATCTGCAATGGCATCAAGAAACGCCTGTTGGGACCACTAGAAAAAGCTCGACATACCTGGCCCGAAGAACTACCAAGTGTGTTGTGGAGCATCCGAACAACACCAAATACAGCGACACAAGAAACCCCGTTTTTTCGGTCCATGGCGCGGAGGCAGTACTACCAATAGAAATAGAGCACGACTCCCCAAGAGTCACAGCGTATAATGAAGAAGCTTCAAGGACAGCATTGGAAGACGACGTAGACGCACTCGACGAAGCTCGAGACGAAGTATTATCAAGGGTCACCAAATATCAACAGGACTTGAAGAATTACCACAGTCGACGTTTGCGGCCAAGATCCTTTCAAGTGGGAGACTTAGTTCTTCGGCTCACGCAAAAAAGTCATGAAAAACTCGAGTCGCCATGGCTCGGTCCCTATATCATCACGGAAGTAATCGGAGGAGGAGCATACAGGATAAAGAACAAGAAGACAGGGGTGGAGGAGCAAAACCCCTGGAACGTGGCGCAACTCAGGCGGTTCTACGCCTAGAGCTAAAATATAGTCCTTGTAAAACTTCAATGTACCGAAACGCCCACGAGTTTTCAGACGCACTCTTTTCCTTTTTCGGGGCACCGAGTGGGGCCGGGAAAGGTTTTTAATGAGGCGGGCTCGTGGTGCTGCAATATAATAAAGATAGTGGAGATATACTTCTTAATTTTCGACACACTCGGGGGCTCAACGCCTAAGTCTCAAAATACATACAATATAGATTCACTGAAATATTTCGCCTTGGTACATTAATACCTCGCCAAATATAAGAATAGGAAGCCAGCAATCATAAATATAGTGTACACGTCAAAAATCTTAAAGTGCTCTGGTCTAAGAACCTCGCAATAAAAATATAGAACTTCGACATCAAAGATACTCGAAGATCGGCAATCCATCCAAGGGAAAAACAAGGGTGTCTTATTACAACAGAAAAGATAGATTTCAAGGAGGAAAAAATAGTACAACCTTCGCCCAGTTAGGCTCGGGGGCTTCAACAACATAGAGGGCCTCGGCAATATACAATAAATTCCTTCGGAAATATTTAAAAAAAAAGGGGGGGGGGGGAAATCAAAAAAGAGTGAGATACAAGGTTTCCAATATAATACAAGTCAGTTAAATCCCAAGATATTATCTACGGACAAGCCTCTGGTTGTTTTGTGTTCAGCATAAGAACCCTTCATAAAGAACTCTAAGTCCATCCGAAGAAGTTCATCTATCATCGATTCGGCCACAGGATCTACCATCGCATCGATTGAGTCAATATCATTTTTCCGACGCGTTTTCTTGGCCAGGCAATCAGCAACAATCTTCGTCAGGTCTAACTTTGGATGACAGATGTTTATCATAATCATGGCGAATCTCGCTCCAGCAGAGAGTTGAGCCCGCACAAAGTTATGAATGCGGGGAGCATCTCTGAATACCTCTAATAATTCAGGAAGAGTTTTGGGAACTTCGTTTCGAGGAAATAAATTCCTATAGACAAGGGTTAATGTCGTCGTGCAAAAACTGAGAAATTCGCGCACTTGGCAAGCACGGTCTTGAAACCTAACAATTTGTTGGGTTCGTTCAGGAGTGGCCCAGAACAAACAGCCATGGTTAAGGGAAAGATTGACAAGAAGATTTGTTCTCTCATTTACTCTCTGATCTTCGGCAGCAGAATCAAGAACCGAGCCTGTTAAAGCGACAGGGCAGGAAATTGGAAAAAAGGCACAGCAAAATAAAGAGAAGGCATCATAAGATCGCAAAAACGTACCTAACATATCTGTGCTAGCTTCCAGCATTAGCTCAAGCATACTATTTTCTCGGGTCGTGGCTCCTTTTGCTTCTAATACAGCAGCATCCTTAGCAGCCATAGCTTCTTCAGCTTGTTGAAGAGCAAGTTTTTCTCGTTCAGATGCTTTCCGAGATTGTTCCATCATGGCCAAAGTTTGTTTCTTCATAGATTGAAGTTGTTGTCGAAGTTCTTGCAAATCTTCCGACAAATGTTTGCTTGACGAACTTTCGAGGGGATTATGGTCGACCAGTACCTTCTTCGAGAAGGAAGATGCAGGTGAAGCAGTGGCAGAACAAGGAGGGGTCGAGTAATTATCAAATATTAACTGGAAAAGAAAGGCCCAGGATCAATGATAAGCACGAAGAGGAATTTCATTACTTTCTAGGGAATTTACACGGACATTACAAAAGAAAGTTCTCCAGAGGGACTAACAGAGTAATTGTCGCCAAGGCTAAAATGGCGACAAGAGCAAAAGAAACAGAAAGAAAAAACAAGGAGGCATGCAACTAGACCTCCGGCCTCGAGGAGCTAGGAGTCGAAGCTGGCTTGATCCCGAGATATGCCAAGATCTTCTTCGTGTTGGGCTTGGCCGCCTTAATCAGCGACCTCCATCTCGACTGCTCTATCCGATCGGTGTCGCCAACTTTCATCCAATCAAGAGTCCGTTGGCTGTCGCAACCGTGGCAACAGATGTTTTCGACAAAGAACCTTCATATTTTCCCCGGCGCATCTTCAGTCCAAGGTCTTCCGATGAATTGAAAATCTTGGCAAGGGCAAGGAAAGTCGAAGGTTCCTCTTTCTTCGGGAAGAAGTAGGGGAACAACGCCGACAAACCTGCACTAGCATTTGCCACGCCTTCACGAATTTCGCGCCCATGAAACTCCAGATAAGAAAGTGCGTCAAGGAGAGGGTCATTGACGGGATTATCCAGATCAAAATCCTGGTTTGTTTGGGCTGCCACACGAGACAAAACATTAGTCAAAACCAAGAAACAGGAAGTACAATAAAATAGAAGGGATTGATAATATTACTCAAAGTACGTCGACTTTGCGACTTCAGACGCTTGAGGATCCCTTGCTCACGAGCAGCTTGTGCAGCTTTCTGCTCGTCTAAAGCAGATTCAGCATCTTTTAGCCTTTTCTGCAGTTCCTCGACACTAGCAGCCTTTGCTTTGGCATCATCAGCCTCGGCTTTAGCTTCGCTAGCAACAAGTTCGGCTTTCTCGCGAGCCGCCTCACTTTGCTCCAGTTTGTGAGCAAGTGCGTCGGCACGCTTATTGGCCTCTGCAAGTTTCTCTATCGAGATAAAAAGAGGGAGGAGAGATCAAAAAATCGCGACAAACAACAGGAGCAAAAGGCAGGAAGAACGGCAAATATAAAGGTTGTTACCTTCGGTTCTGCTGGCATACTCGCGGTACCCAATAAATTGGGATCCGATGCGGATAAGATCTTTGATCATAGGCTGTCAAAGAAGAAGAACGTAAGAGAAAACATCGGCATTAAAAAAAGTGAGGGCAAGCAAAATAGAGGAAATATAGATGTCGACAAACTTACATCATCCAAGAGCTGGGACGAAGAGCTGCTCAATTGAGGGGGAGGCTCAATGATCATTTCAACCCTTGCCCTTTTTGGTGAAGGGACAAGGGGGCTCGAGGGAGGAGTAGATGTGCCAACATTTCGTTGAGGAGGCGACGATTCTTCTCCTTCAACGGGTTTCTCCGAAATAACTAAAGTATGTGACGTGCTCGTCCGAGGAGCCACATCACGAGTTGGTACTTCTTCCTCGTCATCACTGCGAGTGAGGATCAATAGCATAAAAAACAAGACAAGAAAAAACTTCGACTACAGAGATAAGGGGAAATCAAGGTGACTTACGAGCTGACGAGGGATTCAATATAAGGATCATAAGCTGCCTTCGGATGAGAAGGAACAACTTCTTCGGCTTTGGATGTGCCGAATCTTTCGCATTACTCCTCTTCCTTTTCCTTTGTGGAGAAACGGCGGGAGGAGGAGATTGGACCGACGTAGTGTCCTCGGAAGATCCCGCAGATTTTCGAGAATCCACGGGATCATTCACAAAAGATGGAGCTTCTTGATTGTCGTCAGTGACAATGCCCCTTTCTTCGACTTCTCCATCCTCAGGAAGAGGAGGAAGGGAAGCCATAGTAGGATGATCCTGTAGAAAAATAGCGGTAAAAAGAAAATTAGAGAGATGTCAATACAATGAGATGCAGAGAAAGCTCGGAACAAGATAAAAACTCGAGAAGACAAAATACCTCGGGGAGAGGATTGGCGGAGCTGTATGGTTCCACGCGACAAGAGGAAGGAATAGGATCCTTCTTGTTTAGCGAGGTAATTCTTCGAATTAACTTCTCCAAATCCTTCAAAGAAAGATCATTGGAGAGTCTATTGGCGTCATTTTCACCAGAATACGTCCAAAGAGGATTTTTGCGAGCCTGAAGAGGCTGCACTCTAATCCTAAGAAAATAAGCAGTGATTTGAACACCAGAAAGTTCTTGGCCCCGAGTATTTTGAAGTTGACGAATGCGAGACATAAGAGCTTCGTCGCCTTTTTCTCTTCTTCGGAAGCTTCGACATCCCAGGAGTGGCAGCGTTGAATTTTTGCGTTTCCGTCGAAAGGAACTATGTTGTGTTCCACGGAATTGGCGCTCTCTTCATGTATATAAAGCCACCTTTTGCGCCATCCTTGGACAGAGTCAGGAAATTTGACGTCGAAGTAATCAACATCGGTTCGGACACAGATAACAACGCCGCCTATGTTGTAGGTGGCGTTGTGAGCGCCATTACGGCGGAGGCAGAAAATGCGTTTCCAAAGAGCCCAATTGGGAGGGACTCCAAGGAAGCATTCGCAAAGCATGATAAAAATAGAAATGTGGAGGATGGAATTGGGAGTCAACTGGTGCAGTTGAATCCCATAAACAAAAAGAAGGCCGCGGAGGAAATCATGAATTGGGGCGGAAAGGCCGCGGATGAGGTGATCAACGAAACTAACCCGATACTCCATTGGAGGGTTTGGGTAGCTTTCTTCGCTGGGAAAGCGGATGGCGTCTTCTTTCTTCATCAGGCCAAGCCTCTTCAAGCATATTGACATCTTGGTTGGAGATTTTAGATCTCTCCCACTCAAGATCCTCAGCGGCCATCTTGGATTCTGGAGTGCTGTGGCGGGTGAGTCGCGTGCGCGGTGGCATCAACGGCACTGGAACAACAATGTTCGTGCGTGCGGAAGATCAGAAGGAGTTGGGCGCAGAGGAGTCTTTGCAAGGAAGATCAGATGTGCGGCGCAAGCGAAGGAGCGAACCGAGGTTGAAGAAAGGTATATATAGGAACTGGGCGAAGCAGTGCACCGTTGGATGAAGAAATCGTGTGGTGCAATAAGGATCTCGCAGTGAAAAGGGTACAAAGGTCTTTTTATGGAGATAGAATGGAACAGGCGTTACCGAACGTGCGCCAGGAAAAGCGGAGGACGTGTGTCCCCCACTTGCAGGACGTGTCAACGTGGTGAGAACAATGGACCCACAAGGCAGAAAAATCTCGACTATTAATAGAGCTGAAGAGAATTTGACAAAGGAAAGTATGTCGACAAGAAAAATAAAAGGAGAATGGCGACAGGAGAAGTTATTTGAATACTTCGGGAGCCTTTGGTCAGAAACAAGTTTTTGCCCAAATGCTCGGGGGCTACTTCGATAAAAGTAAAATTTCGACTATGGCAAATATAGAAATTGTGGGAGCCTACAACCAAGCACAAGTTCTTGGCTGTAGCCTCGGGGGCTACTCCCATCGGGAACGCTGTTCGCGCACCCGAGAGATAAAAAAAAAAAAAAAGAATATCGGGAAATAATGGCAATATAGCGACAAGGTGGACTAAAATGTTGAGCCTACAACCAAGCACAAGTTCTTGGCTGTAGCCTCGGGGCTACTCCCATCGGGAACGCTGTTCGCGTGCCCGATGAAATTTAAAAAGGAATAAGAAAGAAAGATAGAAAAGCAAGAGAGTATATTTCGAGTTATAATTAACTCTACATATACTCCCATCGGGAGATTAATATAAGTCATATTTTGACTCGATAAAATGTGCCATTCCAACAGCCGGAAAAGCACTCGACAATATATTCTCAGAACGCCAAAGTTGCGATCAATTTCCGAATGCCGCAAATTTGCGAAGGTAAGACCCCAGCATCCATTCTCGCTGGGCGTGGCATCGCCGAAGACTGCGCTCTGCTACTTTTATCCGTATCAACGGATACGAAGAAAAATCCTAACGGACGCGTTAGGTACTCGATAAATTTGACTGGGACTCGACGGAATGGTAAGACCTTAAGCGGCACTCGTTGAAGTTTGCACCGGTATCCCGAGATCATGTCCAGGGACGTGATCTTGAAGTAGGTTTTTGCGGATTGCCACTAGAGCGAGTTAACTAGTACCTGATCCGTCAGATGAACTAGCCCCAACTACCAATATCCCTGTACAATATAGAAATTTATATAAAGAAATATAGAAGAGTTTAAATTGTCGAATAAGAATAAGCAGTGGAGATTTTTCCTGACTCTACGATTCAAGCAAAATCTCGGGGGCTACTGACATAGGCATCCCAAATGGGCCTGCCGAAGATAGTACCCGGGGTTTAATGAAGGCCCACTACCCGAAGAATACGAAGGTTCGAGAACCCAAGATATGTTAAGGAAAGTAGAATTGTAATAGGAAGTGTTGTTTGTAATCTGGCGGGATGAGTTAGAAACCGTCCCGGACTCTGTAACTTGTACAAAACGAAACCCTCGGCTCCACCTCTTATATAAAGGGGGAGTCGAGGGACGAGGAGATCATCGAATCATTGTTCACAAACCCTAGTTGTCATAATCGTCGAGTACTTTTCGGCTGAAACCTTCGAGATCTACTTGCCCTCTACTTCTAACTAAACCCTAGCCTATAATCCGTAGGCATTGACAAGTTAATCCCTTGTCAATTGGTGCTCAACCAAATCCGTTTGAAGTCGATTGTGAGTGTGACGATCATGGATCTCATGATGCACATGGATTAACTCCTCAAAGGTTATGCTCAGGCTGCGGCTCAACCAATTCACCCTGAAATTGCCATCCTTTGTCAAAGAGGCTATCATCGCGATGATCCTCAACGATCATGTTGTACGTGATCACACATGCGGTTATCATCTCCCACATATGGTCTCAACGCTCCATGTTCTAGAAGGGCGCCGAACAATAGCCCACTGAGATTAGAGCACACCAAATGCCCGATTCACATCCTTCATGCAAGCCTCTTGTTGTTTGGAAAACTGATGCGTGCAGTTAACACACGTCCGTTGGGAACCCCAAAAGGAAGGTGTGATGCGTACAGTAGCAAGTTTTTCCTCAGAAAGAAACCAAGGTTTATCGAACCAGTAGGAGTCAAGAAGCACGTTGAAGGTTGATGGCAGCGGAGTGTAGTGCGGCGCAACACCAGGGATTCCGGCGCCAACGTGGAACCTGCACAACACAATCAAAGTACTTTGCCCCAACGTAACAGTGAGGTTGTCAATCTCACCGGCTTGCTGTAAACAAAGGATTAAACGTATTGTGTGGAAGATGATGTTTGTTTGCGAAGAACAGTAAGAACAATTGCAGTAGATTGTATTTCAGAAGTAAAGAATAGGACCGGAGTCCACAGTTCACTAGTGGTGTCTCTCCCATAAGATAAATAGCATGTTGGGTGAACAAATTACAGTTGGGCAATTGACAAATAAAGAAGGCATAACAATACACATACATATATCATGATGAGTACTATGAGATTTAATCAGGGCATTACGACAAAGTACATAGACCGCTATCCAGCATGCATCTATGCCTAAAAAGTCCACTTTCAGGTTATCATCCGAACCCCTTCCGGTATTAAGTTGCAAGCAACGGACAATTGCATTAAGTATGGTGCGTAATGTAATCAACACAAATATCCTTAGACAAAGCATCGATGTTTTATCCCTAGTAGCAACAGCACATCCACAACCTTAGAACTTTCTCATCACTTGTCCCGCATTTAATGGAGGCATGAACTCACTATCGAGCATAAATACTCCCTCTTGGAGTTACAAGTATCAACTTGGCAGAGCCTCTACTAGCAACGGAGAGCATGCAAGAACATAAATAACATATATGATAGATTGATAATCAACTTGACATAGTATTCAATATTCATCGGATGCCAACAAACACAACATGTAGCATTACAGATAGATGATCTTGATCATGATAGGCAGCTCACAAGATCTAACATGATAGCACAATGAGGAGAAGACAACCATCTAGCTACTGCTATGGACCCATAGTCCAGGGGTGAACTACTCACACATCGATCCGGAGGCGATCATGGCGATGAAGAGCCCTCCGGGAGATGATTCCCCTCTCCGGCAGGGTGCCGGAGGCGATCTCCCGAATCCCCCGAGATGGGATTGGCGGCGGCGGCGTCTCTGGAAGGTTTTCCGTATCGTGGCTCTCGGTACTGGGGGTTTCGCGACGAAGGCTTTAAGTAGGCGGAAGGGCGGGTCAGGGGGCGTCACGAGGGGCCCACACGCTAGGGCCGCGCAGCCAGGGCCTGGGCCGCGCCGCCCTAGTGTGGCATCGCCTCGTGGCCCCACTTCGTATCTCCCTCGGTCTTCTGGAAGCTTCGTGGAAAAATAAGCCCCTGGGCGTTGATTTCGTTCAATTCCGAGAATATTTCCTTACTAGGATTTCTGAAACCAAAAACAAGCAGAAAACAGAATCGGCTCTTCGGCATCTCGTCAATAGGTTAGTGCCGGAAAATGCATAATAATGACATATAATGTGTATAAAACATGTGAGTATCATCATAAAAGTAGCATGGAACATAAGAAATTATAGATACGTTTGAGACGTATCAAAAACCTCTTCTTATTTTTTGCTTCAAGAGCATGTATTATCTTCACAAGTGTGGACCAGTCAGTCTAGATGCCATCCGCAAGATAATAAGCCTTGTAGGCATGGTCATTGATCTCATAGTTCACAACTAGAGAATTGCCTTCCACAGAGAATTCCTCGGAGCACCATGCGTCCGGCCTCTAAAGTTGCCCTAGCAGATCAAACAAAAACCAATTTGGCATGTTGAAGTGAGATCCGGTGTATATTATACTGTATTTGTCACCTAACAATTAGATATTTTACAGTGTTACTAGAATGTAAATGTACCTGGTATTTTTTAGTGTTACTGCAGTTATGCGGATATACAGGGTAATGTAGCATTCTATTAGGCGAGGAAGTGCTTGGTTAACCCCATGATTATGCACATGCACGAATAGTTAAGGATTAGCTTAACACGGCCAGCCGTGTCAATCACCTGTTTAGAACTCCAACTTGGCACAACATTTATTAATTATTCTCTCTCCCCAAAGTTCAAGTAACTTGGGGCATAACTCTTGCTAAAAGTTCGGAGCCAGATAACCACGATCTAATGGCCCTCTTTAAATTTTCCCAGCACCTTCTCTCTCATCAGTGGTTGGGAGTCCACGTTCGAAAAAAGATTCAAATAACACTGGGCAAATCTTGAACAAATCCCTTGAGTAGATCGTTTCATAAATCCAGCTTTCTTTGCCTATTGAAAAAAAGGTTGTTGATTATGTTAAGTTGTTAACTAATCCTATTGGTCGGCCTCAATATACCCTTGCTTGTCCCCATGTGAGTTGGGCCCAAGGCATCATCAAAATCCACCAACAAATCTTTCTGGTGGGCAACAGGTTGCACTTGCACAGATTATCTTGTTGCTCGTTAGTTGATTTGTCTGTCCCCGAGTTTAGTGATGTACATCTCCACTTTCGGCTGGGTGCTGAACGCTGAGTAGCAAAAACAAAATTTAATCGGTTGAAACCACAAATAGATCAGATCTAGTGTTGTTACTCAAACATAAACCAAAGAGGCTAGAGAAAAATTACATTTGGCCAATGGGTCATAACTAAGAAATGAAAATATTAAAAGATTTTCCTTCCCGTGCTGGCAAGTGATCCTCCTAGATGGACGAATAGTGCGTGAAGCTATTTATTTTCAAACACTCAGAATTTGTATTTTGAAGTTTCAAAAAATTATGAAACAAAATTTTGGTGATAGCCAATGATATATGCTATAATGGTGTAAAATCTCAATGCAAAGTAATTTGTATTCTAGGCTACACGAAATGGACAAAATCTGACAAATTTTATAGTCTTGTAATGTGCACTATTCACTATAAAATTTATTAGAAATTGTTATTTTTGTGTAGCCTAGAATATAAAATATTTTGTATTGAGATTTGACACCATTGTAGTATACATCATTAGCTATCCGTAGAATTTTGATTCAGATTTTTAAATCTTTGAAACATAAATTCTAGGTGTTTAAAAATAAAGGACTACATGTAGCTCGGCCTCCATTTGAACTTTCCCGTGAATCACCCCACACACGAACAATTTGCATAATCCCTTCAATGCACTCATGGTATATAATGTATAATGCACACCTATAAATGTTGCATCTCTATTTTCTATTCTCCAACCATTCGAAGAGCTTAGATTTATATCTAAACCCAAATAACATACAAGACTCTTAATTTTCAACACCAGACATATTTATCTCTAACCCTAGTAAAAGTGGTGTGGCTAACAAGGAGGTGGTGGTTTGAAAACTTGATGACTTGTTAGCACAATTTCAGTTAGGAAAATACAAACCAACATTTTTAGGAAATAATGGAAACTAAACATTGTCAGAAATATCAAATATAAAAATATATTATAAGACTATGCAATAGTTCTAAAGCCAAACCCTTTAGGGAAAAATCGAAACTAAAATCAAAATACTAGCATGAATAAGAAATAAACCGATGAATGCTAATGAATCTTAGGGGAAATAACATATAGTATAACATATTACTATTAGAAAAAAATCATAGTTAAACAATTTACGACTACTAGTAGGACAAAAAAAGCTAGTTAGCAAATAAGTGGCTTTTTAGCCAAGAAAGTAAAAAAAACATGGGATAAAAGAAAGATATAAAAATCCAAGCAAGTCAGAATTGTTACGTGAAAAAAGTTTAAAACTGAAAAATTCTCAATGTAGTAAGAAATATATTATAAGACTATGCAATAGTTCTAAAACCGAACAATTAACTGAAAAGTTCTCAATCTAGCTCCCGAGCTACACTGATCCGTTTATTTTTAAACTAAATGTACTCAATGACATATCCTACAAATACGAAAAACCTCAATAAGAAATACTTTGTATTTTGAGCTACAGAAAATTATAAAAGTATGGATATGAATAAATCTAATGAACAAGGCATATTTTCAAAACTACATAATTTATTCGATTTTTATTTCTATATCTACCATTTTCAAGAACTTGTGGTTGTGATTTTGCATGATTGAAGGATAAATCAGTGACTACATTTAGATTTTTTAATTTTTTTGAAATTTTTACACGTGAGATTTTTTTATATTTTTTTTAAAAAAGAGATCACTAGAGATCAAGAGCCAAATAAGAAGAGTTTTCGATACTTATCACTATACTAAAAAAATATTCAGGAAAACTCTTAGATAAAATTATGGAACATGCATAAAAATCAAGAAACTTGGTGAATTTCCAATATACTATATGTAAACTAATTTAAATTTCTAGTTTTTTCATTGATTCTATTTTTTAATTATTTATTTTTCAAATCCCACATCTACTTAAGAATATGAATACATATTTTGGACATAATCATGTTTTCATTGCTTCTACTTTTTAATTATTTGTTTTTAAAATCCCACATCTACTTAAGAATATGAATACACATTTTGCACATAAATCAATTTTTCCTTATCTTTTGTATATTACATTCTAATTCCTTCAGCATTATTTTAGCTTTACAAATACTTCTCATTTGATATGTTAATTTGGTCACCCTGTGTGCAAAGTTATTGTGTTGTGATTGATCTTTTTCTTTGAATGGGCTTAGAACATAATATGTTTGGTATTAAAATTTAATGGTCAATGTGATATTATTGAAGTCTATGAACAAAAACTACACACAAAAAACTCGAGAGACCAAAACAAGAAGGCCTTTCCTTCTATTAAAGGGTTTGCTGAAGTCCAATTGGCTAATCCTTGTATCACAAAGGCACATATTGTGAAGTTGTGAATTTTCATTCCAACAAATGAAGAAGCTCCCGCTATGAAAAAATCAGAAACCGGATTTGCTGGCTTTTGCAAGGCAAGTACGTTTTTTTTTTCTTTTCTACATTGCAAATGCATTTGAATATGCTCTCAAATTTATGCAGATAGGTAATAAATGGTTGGGGAGCTCTTAGAAACATCTTAGTGAAGTGAAAATATATACTTGACAATAGAATATCGGTTTTTATTAATACCCCTCTTGTCCACTGAAATTTATTGTTTGGACATTAGAGTGGTGTTCAAAATGTTCCTTTTAGAGCATCTCTAACCGTCTCCCCGGGAAGGCCCCCGGGACGCCTTTTTTTCATCCGGATGGACAAAAACGGTCCAGTCGCGCCCGGTTCCTCGTTTTCCCCCGGATTAGGCCTTTCATCCATCTGGCGAACCCAGGCCATCTCCGGCCCCCCGGGGTGCGATCGGGGACTCCGGACGAGAGAAAGCGCGGGAATCGTCTGGTGGCCCCGACTTGTCGGCGACAAAGGCCTGGGTTTCTACGGCAATACCCTCGTCGAACGAAAGATTTGAACTCAAGTGGTGCAACATAGACAAATTGTATAAAACTTCGAATAAACATAAAAAATTACATATAAAAACTTTAAAACAAACTTAAACTACTTCTTCTTCCTAGATGGCCCCGCCTCATCGTCGTGGCGGCGACCCTTCCGGCTCATCACCTCCTCGTCGGAGGAATTTGAGTCCTCTTCGTCGTCGAAGGTGGTCACCGGCTGAGCCTTCGCCTTCGCCCGGGCCGCCACGTCCTCAGCCTCTTCCTCCTCCTCCTCCTCCTGCTCCTCCTCCTCCTCGGCCTCTTCCTCGGCCTGCTCCTCGACCTCTTCGTCCTCCTCCTCGTTGTCATCCCATTCGTCATCGCTGGCCGGCGGCGGGGAATCGTCGCTGCTGGACGATGCAGCTCGATCCCACCAATGGTGCCATCCAGGCGGCTTCCCCTCGCTGTCGGTGTCCGATGGCCAAGAGAGATCGCTCATGGTTGATGACAGAGGATGGTGAGGAGAGAATAGATGAATGACGTCGGCCGTCGGAAACCGTATATGTAGTTCTATCGACGAAGAGAGCGGCGGTTGCTATTCCGCGGAGTTCGTGCTCCATTACGGCGGTTCTCGCGTCGAGGCCACTTCGACCGTTCCCGACGAGGCGTTTGGGCTCCCCAGACCACTTCGCGTACGATTACGGCGGTTCAATGCAACGAGGGCACTCCAACGGTTGCCCTTCCCGGCGACTGCACCGTCGATATGCACGCTGTGGGTGAGCGTCAGCAGTCGACCATGGGCTCGCCGCTGGGAAAATGGGCCTCCCCAGGCTAAACTTTTATCCAATCTGGCGCTAAATAGCCCCGGATTTCGGCCTGGGGAGCCCCAACGGCTGGGAATGCTCTTACAATTGGTTTCTACTAAAATATTATATAATAAAAAATTGCAACTTGTAAAAGAATTTTGAGAAAATTCACACATGCTTTTCTGTAATCCAATGTAAACACATTTAGAGATATTACTTATGTTTTGAGTATATTCTCGTCGAAAACTACAGGTATTACCAGACTCAAGGGAGGTATGTATCACAGACCATCTTTTTTTTTGTTTGCTATTACATTTTTTGGTTGCGAAATCACATATCACATGCATACGTGATTGATACCCTGTATGTGTTTATTGTTATATTTGATAATTTTGATTGCTTGCTTGCCTGCCACTGAAAACAGACAGAAATATATTTGCTGGTGATACGGACAATCTCCAAAATCAAGTTCAAGTAGGCTCAAACTATTCCTGTACAACCCACAGGCCCCTGCGACGGAGCACCAACCAAACACTGCTAGAAACGACAAAAGCAGAACCAAATATTTCGGATCCCCGGTGTGTATATTTCACACATCCTCTGGCCGATCTCCTTGACATCACCATGAAGTAATACAACGAATTGATATATCCTTCTGAGCCAATAAAAATGGTGCGGAGAGAAAGTGGGAGAGCAATAATCTATAGTACCAGCTAGACTGGCAAAATACAACCACGATGGCCCCTCCATATCCTTTTTATAAAAGGGGCACGTACAGGGGATAGGTGACTCAAGCCAGCCACCATTCGTACGTCTAAGAGGCTCGAACCAAGGAGTAGTTCACACCCAACCAAGAGGCCTTAAAATAGTCTCATTCTCCTAATCCCAAAGGTTATATAAGCTGGTGC
Organism: Lolium rigidum; assembly: GCF_022539505.1. NCBI lineage: Eukaryota > Viridiplantae > Streptophyta > Magnoliopsida > Poales > Poaceae > Lolium > Lolium rigidum. The sequence goes on along the minus strand of NC_061510.1, from coordinate 359,441,443 downwards.
GGCTTGCGTCGTCTTCCATTGGTGCGAAGCAAAGGAAAGGGACCAAGCTGACCTCTCTCTCTCTCTCCGAAGGTTGGTCTCTCTAGTTCTTGGCCTCAGCTTCTTCCTCCTCCCTCCCTCCACTGATAATCAACACACATGCACAGAGACGTCGCAACAGCCTCAGCTCGAGCTTACACATTGCATTTTCACTAACTGTCTTGCGTTCTGATCAGGATTCAGGCCAACTCATAAAGAAGCAACTTGCGATCTTTAGCTTGGAGGCGAGGTCGCGAGGAGTGTAGATTGAGCAATATATCTGCAGATGGCGACTCAGTGGTTCTCCAATATGGTAATTTGCTCATCATCTTCTCTTTGTTATATGATTGCACTAGCAGTCACAAGGTGACTAATCGTGCGTGGTTTTTTCTTTGCGCGCAGGTCATGGACGAGCCGAGCTTCTTCCACCAGTGGCAGTCGGACGCGTCGCTGGAGCAGTACACGGAGCAGCAGATCGCCGTGGCGTTCGGGCAGGGTGAGCTGGAGGCTGCTGCGCTGATGCACCAGCAGGAGCAGCAGTACGAGCACCGGCCGTGCAAGGCGGCCAAGCTGAACACCACCAGCTGGGACTCGTGCATCACGGAGCAGGGCTCCCCCGCCGACTCCTCCTCCCCGACCATCCTCTCCTTCGGCGGCAGCAACGCCTTCGCCAAGCCGGCGCCTCAGCCCCCCACCGCCGCCTACTACGGCGTCAAGCCCAAGCAGGAGGTCGACGCCGCGACGGCCGTGGCACCGTTCCACAAGCGGAGCTACGACGCCATGGTCGCAGCCGCCGAGCCAGCCAGGGCGGCGCCGATGACCCGCCCCGCGGCGCAGAACCAGGACCACATCCTGGCCGAGCGGAAGCGCCGCGAGAAGCTCAGCGAGCGCTTCATCGCGCTGTCCAAGATCGTGCCGGGCCTCAAGAAGATGGACAAGGCGTCCGTGCTAGGCGACGCGATCAAGTACGTCAAGACGCTGCAGGAGCAGGTCAAGGGCATGGAGGAGGTGGCCCGGAGGCGGCCCGTGGAGTCGGCGGTGCTCGTCAAGAAGTCACAGCTCACAGCCGACGAGGACGATGGCTCGTCCTGCGACGAGAACTTCGAGGGCGCCGAGGCCGGGCTGCCGGAGATCGAGGCCCGGATGTCGGACCGCACGGTGCTCGTCAAGATCCACTGCGAGAACCGCAAGGGAGCCCTCATCGCCGCCCTGACCGAGGTGGAGAGCATCGGCCTCGCCATCATGAACACCAATGTGCTTCCCTTCACCACCTCCACCCTCGACATCACCATCATGGCCACGGTCAGCTCTCCTCTCTCAATCATCTCATCTCTTCTTAATTTATTACTTGTACATGTGAACACAAATTAATTAACATTTAGATGGTCTTACTGATGTGTTATTCTGATGATAATTTTGCAGGCCAGTGATGACTTCTCCTTATCTGTCAAGGACATCGTCAGGAAGCTAAATCAAGCCTTCAAGTCGTCCCGGTGAAGGACCTGCTGCCTCCTGATCATCAAGTCTAATTTAGATCTTTGGTTTCTATTTCCCTCCTTTTTTTCATCATTAGCCTTGAAGTATTTGGGGCTAATGGTTTTAGGTTCTTCCCTGCTGGTGCTTCTGAAGAGAGTTTGCTTGCAGTCCCCCACACAGTGCCCCTCAAAGATAGCCATTTCCACCTTTTTTTGCCTAAACACCTAGTTACACTTCTATTCTCAACCTCTTTTTTTGCCTGGTTTGATCTAATCACTCCATGTTCTTGGGAGAGAGTAGACTGTTAACTAAGAGACATGTCTTTTTCTAGGGCTAGTTACCAAGGGGAGTTTGACTTCTACAAACCTCATTTTTCATTTCTCCCCTTCACTCCATGATTTTGCCCTGTCACCCTGTTTTTCCAATTAGAGGATTGAGTTTTTCAAACCCAAACACACCTTTGCCGTCCTCTCAATCCTACCACCAAAAAGGCTTCAGATATCTGTGGAGAAAATGGCGTCGTCTTTTTTTTCAGCACTGATGGTGGACTTTTGCAAGCCTTCGATTCAGAAGTAGTAGAGCAGGGTGTTCCTGTTTTTCAGGGTACTAGTACAAGTTGGTCCCAGCTTTGATGAACCCTTTGCTTGTAGTTTCCTTGTGAGTTTTGTTGTAACAGGATCAAGATGTAGCTCCATCTGTACCCTCTTGTTTGCTTGCATACAAGTACAAAGAATAAATAAATATATGCTCGGTTGTTAACTTCATGGATCTCTTGGTTACATGTCCTTTCAGCTAAGATATGTCTTTCTTAATATTGAAATATATCTGCCCGAATTGTTTATGTGCCAGAATCGTTAAACGATCTTGTATATTTGCCTGGATAGCACTATCATATTTATTACCTGTCCACAAATCAATACCAAATTACAAGGACGGCTCTTCTCTTTTCATACATAAAAATAATAATGGAACCATACATTTCAGACTAGGAACATAGGGCACGTGTGTGTGTATGTAGATTAAAACGGCGGCGTTTCTCTATTCATGCAGAACTGATCGTATTCAGACTGTTTTACAGTTTCTCCCTCAAAGTGCAAGGTGCTTTATATCCTGCACAGGTATATCAGTTTAAACAACTGTGCCTGATTCAACTCATTTTTTCGTTTAAGAATGGTCCATAATTCATGTTAGTATACAAGTAGGTGCTTAACAAGTATATCAGTTTAAGGACCGGTGCTTGATACAGCTCATTTCTTGGTAAAGAAATTCATGTTGCTATAGAACAACCATCTGTGCAACCTAGTTGGCAGGATCGACGATCTATTTATAAGCCCATGCATTGTAAATGCCCTGAGGCAGTATAGGAAATCTTGGGAACAATTGAAAATGAGATAAGTGCAAGGTGCTTATTTCTTGCACAATTATCAGTTTAGAGACCGGTGCCTGATATAACTCATCTTTTCGGTAAAGTATGGTAGGGAGTACATAATTCATGTTACTATACAACAACCATCCGTGCAACCTACTTAACAAGATCGATGCCGATCTATTTTACTAGACATCTCTCTTAAGCATATGTATTGTATACGTTCTAAGGCAGTATAGGAAATCTTGGGAACAATTGTAAATGAGATACACTCCTAACGAAACTGAATTCCATGTGGAATTGTTCTCAACTCTCCCCCCAATACTACATCTCATTGTTCTCATCATATATTTTGTTGGGAACTTAAAAGCCTGCAACCTTCAGCATGACAACATGAGATGCTTTTGGAGTTCCCAACTTGGAAGGATACTAGTAATATAGTAGTACCCCTACAACCTTAACATATTTTGCTGTGCCACGTTACAGCTAAGTGGCTTGACAACTAAGCCCTACCATCTCCCCCAATCTGGCCATTAGTCAACTAGAAACCTACCTTGCTGTGTTGCAAACAGGGCTTATTTGCAAGCCAGAGCATCTGATGAAATCTCTCACTGTATTTGTTAAGCCCACACAACCACTAATTGTGAGCAAGTGGTGGGGGCAACCTCTGCATTTCTGCAAGAGCAGTTTTGTCTTACGTGAATTTCTCGCTGAGGCATGATTGAGGTAGCAAGGCAGGATCCTATTTTTTGCTGGGCCAATGGGCTGGGCAAGATCTGACTGAAATCCTTGCCCTGGGATTACCTGCATTTTTAGATTGCTGAAACCGTCGCTCTCAAACACCGTCACTGACAGCGATGTTGTCCCCTGGAATTAGCTGCTCCACCAATGGAAATCACCCGCTTTGGTCGCCGGTAAGCAACATAATCAATGCTTCTGTGGAAACTCGTAAGTAGCATAATTTTAGATGAAACATTGTGAGAAATGGTTTCTTGTCCTGCCAAAGAACTGGCTTAATCTTGTTTCCCGGGTCAAAGAGAGGAGGAGAAACATTTTGAGCAGCGAGGACAGGAGGATCCGGTGAGGAGGTGTTGACGCGTAACCGGAGGTTGAGATCGAACGGTCGGCCACGTTGAATCAGCCTACACACGGCCGGCGCTAGAAAAGAAAGAGAGGCAATTAGAACGTTGGGAGCTTAATAGGCAAAGAAACAGCGGCGAGCGAGCGTTTCAGACGCGTGTTTGGTTTCGACAGTAGCATCATGCTACTAGCATGGATGTAGCCTGTAGGCTGGTCAAGTGGTCATCGCCTGAATCATCCATGTTGTGAATTTGTAACGTCTATGCTCTGCGTCGACTTTGGTTCATAAAAACAGGAGGTCACTCAGTAGAGCATCTCCATTTCGAAAAAAAACTCAGTAGACCATCTGGATTTTATCGCAAAGTTGTGCAGGTATTGCCTTTTCTTCAAGTGATCCAGTGACGATTGCTGTTCACTAGTGCTGGTGAGCTTTTTCTGGTGGGGTTCTGTTCACTTAGAAAAAAAAGAACAGAAAAAAGGCTAACATGTGCCCAGTCGTCCCAAACTCCATCAAACGGCCCATGCATTGGCGAACCCTATTCTCCGCTCAACGCGGACTTTATCTCGTTCTCCGCATACCCGTTTGTCGGATGGGCCTGGCCCAGCAAGTCTTCGCTCACGCGCAGGTGTTCTTTTCGTTCCCGACTCGTTCTTCGTGTTCCTTTACGTTTACCTAGGTTCTTCTGCCTTTGATTTTAGCCGTTTTTATTCCTTTTCAGTTATTTTCTTGTTTTCTTTCGTTCAATTCTTTTTTTATCTAAACGCTTTTTTCCTTCTGATTTTTCTTCGATTTTCTCGGGTTTTATGAACTTCAAAAAATTTGAACATTTTTTAATTTTGAACCTTTTAATTTGAACAAATTTTATTTACACATTTTTCGTATTTGAATATCTATAAATCTGAATTGTTTTAGTCTAAACATTTTCTCAGATTCGAACTTTAAAAAATATTTTTTTAGATTTGAACATATTTATAATTATTTTTAAAAAACCCAAAATTAAAGGAAATAAAAAAAGAGAAGCGGTACCTTTTATTGACACATATTTGGAGCGGACCAAAAGGAAGAACTTCGGGCGGAACTACGCTCACTCCCTTTTAGTCAGATCTGGTTGAGGTGTAGTGAGTTTCTCTTTTCTCTTTCTCGTCTCCCTTCTATTTCTTGTTGGATTCTTCGTCTAGTTATTCGCTTCCAGCGACGAGCTCCATGGTTCTATTCGTTTCCCCTTTAATTTTGGTTTTGCTTGTCGGTTTTTGTGAACTTTTAAAATTTCGAACTTTTTCAAATTTAAACAATTTTGAAGTTTGACTTATTTAGATTTGAACTTTTTTGAATTGTATTTGAACGATTCTTAATTTTGAACATTTTTTAATCTGAACAATTTTCGAGTTTAACTATTTTGAATTTGAACAATTCTTAAGTTTGAACATTTTTAGTTTTGAATTTTTTAATATGAACATTTTTTAGTTTGAACTTCGTATTTGATCTTTTTTTTGAAATTTGAACAATTTTTATTTCGAACATTTTCAATTTGAAATGATTTTCATAATTAATTTTTTTTAAATTTGAACATTTTTTATATTTGAAGTTTGAACTATTCTTTTTTTTTTGAAATTTCGACAACTTTATTACTCAATCAACACACGGTCCTTAACAATTACAGGAATGATAAACGCAGGAGGGTTCGAAAACCAGAAAACTTTAACCCTCTCCAAAGAACCATGGCGAGCAAGCTCATGTGCAGCCTCATTAGCTTCTCGCGGGCAATGTCGTATCGTTGCCTTGCCAAGCACCGTCAACAGGTGCCTACAATCATCAATAGCCACCGCACTAGTGTCTCTGAACTATTCTAATTTGCTCGTGCGAATATAGAAATCCAATCGCAAAAAATGAAAGTCACTCGGAGACACTTGAACCGAGAACCGACACATTCACGCACAAGCAAATCGCGTGACAGTGAAAGAAATACGCGTTGGCAACTTAAATGGACCAAGCCCATAAATACCGATGGTTTGTACAAGGGTATCCGGAGCCAATGGTCCGCTCCACTTAAAGAGGACAATAGGCGCTCCCCCCATGCATTTCGGCTGTTGGATTTGCTGCGTGACATCTAATACGTCATACCTAAGCCCAAGTCCAAGTCCAATGGCCTACTCATGTCCTCGCACCTCTCGAACTTCGGTAACGACCTCTTAGAATTGAAGAATTTTATATTTAACGAAGGTATTCAGTGTGAGTTTAAAAGGAAAAAATAGGGTTTTCCTTTATGTTACATTCCATATAAAATAATCCATTGGCTCTAGTCTTTTGAAAAAGTTTCATTCTGCTTGTGATGCAACATGCCGTGCATATACAAACAAGAATGAATCAATTGCGCATAACATTTCAATTTTGGGTTTTTCCTATCCATGTACTCTTGGAATTCTATGCATGATAATTTCAACTTGTCGTGCCTCTAGAAAATGCAATTTCCCAAGCATGTCTAACCAACTACCATATTATTCAATGTAACCACAAAAAAACTGGATTAAACGTGAACCGTTACGTACGGGACTCTAGGAGGAAGCGATGCGAAGGCGGCCAGTCCATTTAGGGTGACATCGTTGATCCGCTTCACCTCTGGTGGCCTTGGGGTCTTGAAGGTGTGGCGGACCACAGCCTCTCGTCGGGGGGAGGGTTTTTGTTTTTTGTTAGGTTATGTTGATTGTCTTCTTCGGGATGGTGAGGTGGGTTACATCCTAAAGTCAGAATGAAGTTCTTCTCGTCCTATCCTCGCTCTGATAGTGCGTCTAGCATCGGTGGAGGGCGCGTGGAATCGTGTGCCCGGTGGATCTCCTAGGATATGGTCGATTTTCGTGGTCGTTGGTGTGGTTTCGTATTAGTCTCTTCCCATGGTGTTCCGTGGAATTAGCTGCTCAACCAATGGAAATCACCCGGTTTGGCCCCCGGTAAGCAACATGTAATGACCTTGGATCGGGTAGGATCCTAAGTCTCTGTGATTAACATGCTAGTTCCTGGACCATAAGCTAGCACTCACAGTCGATGAAATATCATGTAAAACACAATGTCATTATTACACGAATCTAATAAATACAGAGTTTAGTTTATTACAACTTTGCATAGCTCAAGGCTAGCTCAAATAAAAGCGACGAAAAACTTAAGATAAATTGAGTCCATCAACGCCACATGCTCATTGAGTGTAGACCCGCGATCCTAGCGCACCTTTCTTCAACCTTCGTATTCTGCACATGAGTGCATCCAATAGAATTGGTCAATACTTTGAATGTATGACAAATTACACCAAGAAGGGGGAAATTGACTAAATCTACATGCGAGGCAGATAAGAGGAGGCTTGAGGTATATTTGCGTAAAGCCAATTTTCACAAAGTTAGAGAGAAAATATTTTACCCTACTTTGCAAAATTTTGATAAATAATATTGGCCGAGTGGAGCACATGGATATTACACACCAAGTGTCCAAATCATCCTAACACTTGGATATGACACACCAAGTCCCGAGCACTTGGATATTACACACCAAGTTCCCAAAAAACCCCACTTATGAACGATATTACACACGTCATAGGGTTTTGAAAACTTCTTTGAAAAGAGAGAGGAAATCATTTAGAGGCTCCATCCTTCAGATGCTTAAATTGTCCTTTTACCGTGGACACGGCTGATCGATCAGGTTAACACTCTCGAGAGGTTGCGCTCTTTACCCACAATTCACAACCAAGCCTTTTTGCCAAAATTGTTCATCTTCATTAAGGCCAAGACGAGGTCACGACGAAGCTTTTCCTTAGTAGCCCCTCTACCTTCCGGATCCGCCAGTGCCCAAAATTCCTCCCAATGGCGGTACCCAGGCGAGGTTTCCCAATAAGTACTTAGCCAAGACACAGCCCATATTGTATTGTGGTTGCACTGGAAGCTTCTGACATCTGGAACATGGCAGACTTCTTTGATCCTGGGCGGCAGTCCTCCACCAATCTCCACTCGTTGTCCCGAAAAAACCATTCCGCCCAGAAGAAAACTTAGTTTTATTTTGAAGAAGACTTTTGGGAGTAAAGTTGCGCTCATAAACAGAGCTCAAGTACTTAGAAATTTTCTTTTGTACCCATCCGTATTTATATGGCACTTAGAAAAATTTAGGGATTCCTATGGCCATGATATCAAGTGGAAATATTTCTAAGTAATATTTCTACTCATGGCAATCTACAAAATAGCACGCGAACTTGTAAAATATTTACCAAGTAAAATCTACAAAACATCCTACACATGCATACTAATCATTTGAAGGAAAAAAGATATGCATAGTAGAAAACTTGGGACAAACATATGAACAAAGGTGTAACTTACCTTAACAGCACTCTAAACAATATTCCACCTCAGCAACGCTCGCGCACTCCGCACAATCTATCGCAAAGGTAAAAATAATAATTTTAATGAATAATCAATGCAACAATAATGTTTCACACTATATGCATGCATGCAATTATGATATAAAATACTTAAATTTCGACCAAAAATATTATGCATCAAGTCTAACATGCATGGGACATCCCACACATTGATTAATTAAATAACTCCAATTATGTTCAAGATGAGGTTTAATATCCAATATTACAAACGTGAAAATTAGTTACTTATAATTTGAAAATTCCAACTCCAAAGTGTAGATAATAAGATTCTGAAACTAACGAAAAAAGAATCGATCAAAACGGAGTTACGGTTATTTAATTATAATTTTCGGAAGTATTCAGATTTTGGTGTTTTAAGCGGAGATGTGGCGCGTCCCAAAGCATCGGATCTTGATCAGACGGATGTGGCGCTCCTCGGCTTCAGGTTCGGCTGGACTTCGGCTGGCGGCTTGGCTCGCTTCAGCTTGGCTCGGCTTCAGTGGCTCCGGCGACACGTGAACAATTTAACATGCTAATATACTAAATTCAACTTTTAACTGATAAATTCAAAAATTCTTTAATTTGCAAAATTAGTATCAGCGGGTAGAGAATTTAATTACGAATTCATCGCAAGAACAAACATCTAAATATAAGATCTAGATTTAAAGTTACGAATTTTTGAAGTCTAACATGTGACATGAGCTAGCAGTTTTCTGATTCGATAGATCACATACGCGACGCGATTTATTTTTATTTTTTTAAAAGGGTGATAGATTTGAAAATTCTATAATAAGAAAATTTTACACCAGCAGATAGAGAATTTAACCATCAAACTAATGTAAAAAAATTAACTAAAACGAAGATCTAAATTTAAAGTTATGATTTTATCAAAGTTTTGCCGTGAGCTATTAGTTGAACTGATTAGCTGAATAGCCCACGTGCTTTGATACATATCATGCATTGGAATTTGGAATCGATCTAATTAGCGCGTAGTTGAACTGAACAGCCCACGTGGCAATACATGATAGGCTGATACCGTGTATTGATACATACTAGTTGAATGCCCGTGCATTGCCACGAAAGAATATATGATGTATAGATCATTCATCTAGTTGGTATTTTTTATTCCCTCATATCGATATTCTCTCTCTCTCAGATTATCTATTGACTCTCTAGCTAGGTACTACCTCCGTGTTGAAAGGTAAGTTTTTTTTTTCGAATTGGAGGTAATACATTTTGCATCATTGCTTCGTCTATTGATAATCTGGTCATGTATATGATTTAATATGTTTTGCAGCTTGCACCTAGGAGCTGGAGTTGGTGAGTGAAAGGGCAAACTGTGTATGCATCCCAGTCTGGATTGATTCCTCTCGCTGAATTTGCTAATAGCCATTTGTCACCTAAGATTGTACTCTTGAACTCGTTACATATATTCAGCTACAGACAGTAGCACTTATTCAACTATGTGCAATAGCACTTGTCAATCCTCTTTTAGGTGGTTCCACATGATCCCCGCTATATTGATGGATGGAGCTGGATTACACTTCTTACTTTAATGAAGAAAAAGAATGATGTATAAAGCAATAAAAATACACAACTGAATTCAATAAGCAAGTTTGTGAGCACTTCGGACAAAGACTCATGTGCTTATGTTTATATATCCAATAAACATTGATATATTATTGGTGATACTGGTCACCCGTCTCTCTCTTCCTACCATACAATCACACAAAGTGGAAACCTTTCTAGTCTAGCCTATAATCCACTCAAGAAACTATCCTCTTGTTTCACAAATCAACCAAACAACTACTGCCTATTTCGATGTGCCAAACGATAATATACACCCTTTGTTCACTGGCACTGGCAGGCGCTCTCCTTATCTAGGCACTATGCCTTCTTGAATTTGGCTGCCCTCTTCTCCAACTGTTGCTCCCTTGTTCCATGTAGTTGGACCTAATTTCTCCTGTTACGACATCAAGCAGCACAAATAAATATTCTTTAAAAAAACACTGCTTCATAAAGCCTATTGATTCTGCAATAATAAGTACTACCTCCGGTCTGAATTAATTGCGCAAACACTACCAGGCCGCTGTGTTTTTTGTGCGTGAGTCCGCATCAATTAATACAGAACGGAGGAGTAGCTATCAAGTAAGGTAGGTCTGTTATATGTCCAGAAACATATTAGCTCGCTAGTTTCAGTTTTAGAAGTAAATTAACTCTTACGGTAAAATAGTTAGTGCCCTAATGAGCCTGGATACCCCGCACATTGAGTGTTCCCGTGTAAACAAAAATTGAACACCATATCGGCACCAAAATTTCCAAGGTCAAAAATGTGAGAACAAAGAGAGTATTTTATTCATTGGGCGTAGAATGTGTCAAGGTATGGACACAGTATATATCAACCTTCGAGCTTATTGATTACCAAATCTGGCTTACTAGGGGTTATCTCAATTATTTAAGAGTGTATCATTAACTATCTGACATTCCACTAAATATTTTATAAGAACATATTAGATTATAGAGATAACGAAATGTTGAGATCTCTGTATCAAAAAAGGGAAAATTGCTTTGAAATTAAGTACGACATATTGCAGCTTCTTTTTTCTCTCTAAAAATATGGCAAGGGGCTTGAAATTTCCATTGATAGGGAAGAACAACCAATCGGTTTTAAAGTTTTTCATGCTACAAATTTAAGCAGCGGACTCTGTCTGGATGCATCAACAAAATATGGACAGTGAAGAATTAGGCAACAATTTATAAATGGATATTGAAAGGTAATTCAATATTCTAATACATTGCTTCATATACAAAAATGAGTAGGAAATCACATATACTGGATACCGGTCTACATTGCTTCTTGTCTATCAGGCACAATGGGTTTTTTATGTGGAAATGGAGATTACATGATGTATAAAGACATTGATGTGTATTGCTATAAGCTAGCTGCCTAAAACATGATCTATTACAAAAATGTAGAGAACATACCTCGCACTTTTATCAACTTTATATGATCGAATAATTGGAAACTAATGCCATGGTTCAGCCACACCCACTTTCTTATTTAATGTGGATGAATTGTAACAATGGCCTGCCTGCACACACACACATGAACATAGGACAATTCAACAGAAATCTAGTTACGATAAATAACATATCAAAACAAGTGAGAGGCTGGTGTCATATCAAGATGTAGTAGTTTCTTTTTATATTGTATTATAAGCATGTCAAATTACTCGACAAACAGAACCATCGTTGGTTCTCAAGGCCTAAACCCACAAAAGAAATTATTACAGAAGAAAACAGAAGCCTCCAACAATCACCTAAGCTCTGATTTTGTAGTGCCATCGCGGTGGAGGCCTGAAACCCCATTTTTCCCTCCATCTTCTCAAGCGTTAACATGCTCCAACGTCATGAATCTCAGTTTCATTAGATGTTAGCACACATGAATGAGGGAAATAGACCTATCTATGTCTCTTACTTCGATGGGAAACCTTGTATATTCTTTATTGAAAACCACCGCGCGTGCAGCTGACGCCCCGGCTTCGGCGCACCACTCTAGTTATCCACAGTTCCTCATATCACGTCCTCGTATCCTCCTTCGCCTTGCTGGGCCACGACATTTACGGGCTCACCAAGCTCAAAGTAGTTCTTATGGTTCAGAATCATCCCCATCACCCCTGCTACAGTGATTCAATGGGAGGATGTCCAACCAACTGAACCTGCAAGGAATGCCCTACCATCATAATAATCAAATGGTGTACTGATTCCAGGTAAAAAGGTGTGCCTTTGATTATTTTTTGGTTTCGAGGCACAAGTTAAAGTACTTTGCTTGATATGTACAAGAAACAAGCATATGTATATAGCACCACCATGAAAGAAAAAATCATACCTGATTTACACAACTTCCACTTGTATACTTAAATAAGTTGCATTTATCAATCCATGGAGTCATTTGTCAAGCATAATATACCTCATTTGTTTTGTCTGGTGATCATTCATGCCAACAATATCATCTCATGAGCTCTAAAGCCTCTCACTTCATCTATGTTTTCATCTAACAGTACATAAGACAAGCGCTACTGCATTTTTTTTATCATGAAACCGTAGGGGAAGCCCCTACGGTATATTTTGTTTTATATATATAAAATCAGAGATTACAAGGCTGGGCTTAAAACATAAGCGCTACTGCATTAGGTTCAGATAATGCTAATTACTTGCTGGCAGCAAGATTAATAATGAAGTGATATGCATGATTGTGAAAATATAACAACAATCATGAGCATCAATCTGGAAATCGAACACCACGAAATTCTGTAAGTAGCACTCGCTTTAATTTTGTAAAGCAATTGAGGAATCTGATCTTGTGCTATGAATCCAATTGATAAACAGAAAAAAGCTCATGTGTAAAGCTAACAATTTCACATGGTGGTGTAATTAGGACTTACCTTGCCCATCTTTTTGACTTCATTAGGAGGAAGTCATTCCTAGGGGCATGGAGGGCAGCACCTCGAGTGTTGGTGGCGAGGCGGATGGCGATGGCCCGGTTGATGCTATTGATGGCGCCGGTGACGATGGCACACTGCCCGTAGCGGCGGAGCAGTGGCTTGTAGGGGTGGAGGAAGGCGGTGTGGATGGCGGATCCAGCTGTGGTCCTCGGCCCTGGGCGACATGGGCGAGAGGCGTTATGGAGGAGCAGCCTGCTCGTCGGATGGGAGGGATCTTGCTTAGAGGCCGTCTAGATTGTCTAAGGAGGAGGGGCACATGGATAGCAGCTTGCCGGCGAGAACAGGCGTCACCGGAGGACGACGAGAAGGGGCGGAGATGACCAACCCAGCGCCGTCGCTCGCCTCTTTCTTCTCTCTATGCGGGACTTTGGGGGAATCGATACGCGAGGTTGGTGTTTTGGCTAGGTCTGGAGTAGTTGAGATTAACGCTAACAGAGAAGGTCCTCTAATCTAGATCTAACCAAGGAAGGATGGAGCGACCACCGACCTGTAGGGATTCGTTGCATAGAAAACAAAAAATTTCCTACCGCGAGAACGCAATCCAAGCCAAGATGCAATCTAGAAGACGGGAGCAACGAGGGGATGATCGAGACTCACCCTTGAAGATTTCCAAAGCCTATAAGAGTAGGCTCTTAGACGATCACTTGCCGCCTGCAAAAGCGCCTAGAAGATCTTGATCACGGTCCCACGATCGGGCAGCACCTCCGTACTCGGTCACACGTTCGGTGTTGATGAAGACGACGTCCTTCTCCCCGTTCCAGCGGGCAGCGGAAGTAGTAGCTCCTCCTTGAATCCGGTAGCACGACGGCGTGGTGGCGGTGGCGATGGAGAACTCCGGTGGAGCTTCGCTAAGCGTGCGGGAGAGGTGGAGGAGAGGGGCGGCTAGGGTTTGGGAGAGGGGTGGCCGGCCACTCGAGGGGTGCGGCCAAGCTATGGCTTGTGGTGGCCGGGGCCCTCCCCTATGCCCCTCATTATATAGGTGGATCCCCAAGTGTTGGACTACAAGTCTTCGAATAAGACCCCAACACAAGAACCTTCCATGTAGCAGGGAAACCTACCCAAGGTGGGACTCCCACCTCAAGTGGGATTCCCCCCTTCCATGTGGGGGGGTGGCCGGCCCCCTTAGGTGGAGTCCACCTTGGACTCCCCCCTCTAGGGTTGGCCATCCATGGGGAGGTGGAGTCCCTCCGGGACTCCTCCTTCCATAGTGATTCCTTCCGGACTTTTCCAGAACCTTCCGTAAAATCACCGGATCATTTTCAAACTTATAAAATGACTTCCTATATATGAATCTTATTCTCCGGACCATTCCGGAACTCCTCGTGATGTCCGGGATCCCATCCGAGACTTCGAACAATACTTCGAACTCCATTCCATATTCAAGTTCTACCATTACAACATCAAACCTTAAGTGTGTCACCCTACGGTTCACGAACTATGTGGACATGGTTGAGTACTCTCTCCGACCAATAACCAATAGCGGGATCTGGAGATCCATACTGGCTCCCACATATTCAACGGTGACTTTAGTGATCGAATGAACCATTCACATACGATACCAATTCCCTTTGTCACGCGATATTTTACTTGTCCGAGGTTTGATCATCGGTATCACTCTATACCTTGTTCAACCTCGTCTCCCGACAAGTACTCTTTACTCGTACCTGTGGTATGTGGTCTCTTATGAACTTATTCATATGCTTGCAAGACATTAGACGACATTCCACCGAGAGGGCCCAGAGTATATCTATCCGTCATCGGGATGGACAAATCCCACGGTTGATCCATATGCCTCAACTCATACTTTCCGGATACTTAATCCCACCTTTATAACCGCCCATTTACGCAGTGGCGTTTGATGTAATCAAAGTACCTTTCCAGTATAAGTGATTTACATGATCTCATGGTCATAAGGACTAGGTAACTATGTATCGAAAGCTTATAGCAAATAACTTAATGACGTGATATTATGCTACGCTTAATTGGGTGTGTCCATTACATCATTCATACAATGATATAACCTTGTTATTAATAACATCCAATGTTCATGATTATGAAACTAATCATCTATTAATCAACAAGCTAGTTAAGAGGCATACTAGGGACTCTTTGTTGTTTACATATCACACATGTATCAATGTTTCGGTTAATACAATTATAGCATGTATATAAACATTTATCATAAACATAAAGATATATAATAACCACTTTTATTATTGCCTCTTGGGCATATCTCCAACAGTCTCTGATGGCGTGTAACTCACACGTTCGTTGGGAACCCCAAGAGGAAGGTATGATGCGCACAGCAGCAAGTTTTCCCTCAGAAAGAAACCAAGGTTTATCGAACCAGGAGGAGCCAAGAAGCACGTTGAAGGTTGATGGCGGCGGGATGTAGTGCGGCGCAACACCGAGGATTCCGGCGCCAACGTGGAACCCGCACAACACAACCAAAGTACTTTGCCCCAACGAAACAGATGAGGTTGTCAATCTCACCGGCTTGCTGTAACAAAGGATTAACCGTATTGTGTGGAAGATGATTGTTTGCGTAAAACGAGTAGAACAAGTATTGCAAGTAGATTGTATTTCAAGAAAGAGAATTGGACCGGGGTCCACAGTTCACTAGAGGTGTCTCTCCCATAAGACAAACAAGCATGTTGGGTGAACAAATTACAAGCTTGGGCAATTGACAAATAAAGAGAGCATGACCATGCACATACATATCATGATGAGTATAGTGAGATTTAATTGGGCATTACGACAAAGTACATAGACCGCCATCCAACCGCATCTATGCCTAAAAAGTCCACCTTCGAGTTATCATCCGAACCCCTTCCAGTATTAAGTTGCAAAGCAACAGACAATTGCATTAAGTATGGTGCGTAATGTAATCAACAACTACATCCTTAGACATAGCATCAATGTTTTATCCCTAGTGGCAACAAGCACAACACAACCTTAGAACTTTCTCATCACTCGTCCTGAGTGTCAATGCAGCATGAACCCACTATCGAGCATAAGTACTCCCTCTTGGAGTTACAAGCATCTACTTGGCCGCAGCATCTACTAGTAACGGAAAGCATGCAAGATCATAAATAACACATAGGTATAACTTTGATAATCAACATAACAAGTATTCTCTATTCATCGGATCCCAACAAACGCAACATATAGAATTACATATAGATGATCTTGATCATGATAGGCAGCTCACAAGATCCGACAATGATAGCACAATGGGGAGAAGACAACCATCTAGCTACCGCTATGGACCCATAGTCCAGGGGTAGACTACTCACACATCACACCGGAGGCGACCATGGCGGCGTAGAGTCCTCCGGGAGATGATTCCCCTCTCCGGCAGGTGCCGGAGGCGATCTCTCGGATCCCCCGAGATGGGATCGGCGTTGGCGGCGTCTCCGGAAGGTTTTCCGTATCGTGGCTCTCGGCATCGGGGGTTTCGTCACGGAGGCTTTAAGTAGGCGGAAGGACAAGTCGAGAGGGGCACATGGGCCCCACGACGACAGGGCGGCGCGGCCAAGGGGGCCGCGCCGCCCTAGGGTTTGGCTCCCCGTGGCCCCACTTCGTTTCGTCTTCGGACTTCCGGAAGCTTCGTGGAAAAATAGGCCCCCGGGCGTTGATTTCGTCCAATTCCGAGAATATTTCCTTACTAGGATTTCTGAAACCAAAAACAGACAGAAAACAAAGAATCGGCACTTCGGCATCTTGTTAATAGGTTAGTTCCGTAAAATGCACGAATATGACATAAAGTGTGCATAAAACATGTAGATAACATCAATAATGTGGCATGGAACATAAGAAATTATCGATACGTCGGAGACGTATCAGCATCCCCAAGCTTAGTTCTCGCTCGTCCCGAGCGTGTAAAACGATAACACGATAATTTCTGGAGTGACATGCCATCATAATCTTGATCATACTATTTGTAAAGCATATGTAGTGAATGCAGCGATCAAAACAATGTATATGACATGAGTAAACAAGTGAATCATAAAGCAAAGACTTTTCATGAATAGCACTTCAAGACAAGCATCAATTAAGTCTTGCATAAGAGTTAACTCATAAAGCAATAATTCAAAGTAAAGGTATTGAAGCAACACAAAAGAAGATTAAGTTTCAGCGGTTGCTTTCAACTTGTAACATGTATATCTCATGGATATTGTCAACATAGAGTAATATAACAAGTGCAATAAGCAAGTATGTAGGAATCAATGCACAGTTCACACAAGTGTTTGCTTCTTGAGGTGGAGAGAAATAGGTGAACTCGACTCAACATTGAAAGTAAAAGAATGGTCCTCATAGAGGAAAAGCATCGATTGCTATGTTTGTGCTAGAGCTTTGATTTTGAAAACATGAAACAATTTTGTCAACGGTAGTAATAAAGCATATGCATCATGTAAATTATATCTTATAAGTTGCAAGCCTCATGCATAGTGTACCAATAGTGCCCGCACCTTGTCCTAATTAGCTTGGACTACCTGGATTATCACCACAATACATATGCTTTCACCAAGTATCACAAAGGGGTACCTCTATGCCGCCTGTACAAAGGTCTAAGGAGAAAGCTCGCATTTGGATTTCTCGCTTTTGATTATTCTCAACTTAGACATCCATACCGGGACAACATAGACAACTGTATAATGGACTCCTCTTTTAATGCTTAAGCATTCAACAACAATTAATTCTTTTCTCATTAGAGATTTGAGGATATTTGTCCAAAACCGAAACTTCCACCATGGATCATGGCTTTAGTTAGCGGCCCAATGTTCTTCTCTAACAATATGCATGCTCAAACCATTCAACTCAGTGTAGATCGCCCTTACTTCGTACAAGACGAACATGCATAGCAACTCACATGAAATTCAACAATGAAAAGTTGATGGCGTCCCCAGTAAACATGGTTATCGCACAACAAGCAACTTAATAAGAGATAAAGTGCATAATTACATATTCAATACCACAATAGTTTTTAAACTATTTGTCCCATGAGCTATATATTGCAAAGGTGAATGATGGAATTTTAAAGGTAGCACTCAAGCAATTTACTTTGAAATGGCGGAAAATACCATGTAGTAGGTAGGTATGGTGGACACAAATGGCATAGTGGTTGGCTCAAGTATTTTGGATGCATGAGAAGTATTCCCTCTCGATACAAGGTTTAGGCTAGCAAGGCTTATTTGAAACAAACACAAGGATGAACCGGTGCAGCAAAACTCACATAAAAGATATATTGTAAACATTATAAGACTCTACACCGTCTTCCTTGTTGTTCAAACTCAATACTAGAAATTATCTAGACCTTAGAGAAACCAAATATGCAAACCAAATTTTAGCATGCTCTATGTATTTCTTCATTAATGGGTGCAAAGCATATGATGCAAGAGCTTAATCATGAGCACAACAATTGCCAAGTATCACATTACCCAAGACATTAATAGCAATTACTACATGTATCATTTTCCAATTCCAACCATATAACAATTTAACGAAGGAGAAACTTCGCCATGAATACTATGAGTAGAAACCAAGGACATACTTGTCCATATGCTACAGCGGAGCGTGTCTCTCTCCCATAAAGTGAATTCTAGGATCCATTTTATTCAAACAAAACAAAAAACAAAAACAAACCGACGCTCCAAGAAAAAGCACATAAGATGTGATGGAATAAAAATATAGTTTCAGGGAGGAACTCGATAATGTTGTCGATGAAGAAGGGGATGCCTTGGGCATCCCCAAGCTTAGACGCTTGAGTCTTCTTAATATATGCAGGGGTGAACCACCGGGGCATCCCCAAGCTTAGAGCTTTCACTCTCCTTGATCATGTTGCATCATACTCCTCTCTTGATCCTTGAAAACTTCCTCCACACCAAACTCGAAACAACTCATTAGAGGGTTAGTGCACAATAAAAATTAACATATTCAGAGGTGACACAATCATTCTTAACACTTCTGGACATTGCATAGTGCTACTGGACATTAGTGGATCAAAGAAATTCATCCAACATAGCAAAAGAGGCAATGCGAAATAAAAGGCAGAATCTGTCAAAACAGAACAGTTCGTATTGACGAATTTTAAAATGGCACCAGACTTGCTCAAATGAAAATGCTCAAATTGAATGAAAGTTGCGTACATATCTGAGGATCATGCACGTAAATTGGCTTAATTTTCTGAGTTACCTACAGGGAGGTGGACCCAGATTCGTGACAGCAAAGAAATCTGGAACTGTGCAGTAATCCAAATCTAGTACTTACTTTTCTATCAACGGCTTAACTTGGCACAACAAAACACAAAACTAAGATAAGGAGAGGTTGCTACAGTAGTAAACAACTTCCAAGACACAAAATAAAAACAAAGTACTGTAGGTAAAAACATGGGTTGTCTCCCATAAGCGCTTTTTTAACGCCTTTCAGCCTAGGCGCGTAAAGTGTGTATCAAGTATTATGAAGAGATGAAGTGTCAACATCATAATTTGTTCTCATAATGGAATCAAAAGGTACCTTCATTCTCTTTCTAGGGAAGTGTTCCATACCTTTCTTGAGAGGAAATTGATATTTTATATTACCTTCCTTCATATCAATAATAGCACCAACAGCTCAAGAAAAGGTCTTCCCAATATAATGGGACAAGATGCATTGCATTCAATATCCAAGACAACAAAATCAACGGGAACAAGATTATTGTTAACGGTAATGCGAACATTATCAACCTTACCCAAAGGTTTCTTTGTAGAATGATCAAGCAAGATTAACATCCAAATAACAATTTTTCAGCGGTGGCAAGTCAAGCATATTATAAATTTTCTTAGGCATAACGTAAATACTTGCACCAAGATCACATAAAGCATTACAATCAAAATCTTTAACCTTCATCTTAATGATGGGCTCCCAACCATCTTCTAGCTTTTTAGGAATAGAGGCTTCGCGCTCTAGTTTCTCTTCTCTAGCTTTTATGAGAGCATTTGTAATATGATGCGTGAAAGCCAAATTAATAGCACTAGCATTAGGACTTTTAGCAAGTTTTTGCAAGAACTTTATAACTTCAGAGATGTGGCAATCATCAAAATTCAAACCATTATAATCTAAAGCAATGGGATCATCATCCCCAATGTTGGAAAAAGTTTCAGCAGCCTTTATCACAGTAGCGTTTCAAAGCAGCTTTAGCAGTCAGTGCGTCTCGCGCTTTGCATTAGAAGTGGAAACATTGCTAACACCAATTCTTTTATTAGTATTAGTATGAGGTGCAGCAACATGTGTAGCATTAGCATTACTAGTGGTGGTAATAGTCCAAACTTTAGCTACATTCTTCTCTTTAGCTAGTTTTTCATTTTCTTCTCTATCCCACCTAGCACGCAGTTCAGCCATTAATCTTATATTCTCATTAATTCTAACTTGAATGGCATTTGCTGTAGTAACAATTTTATTATGATGATTTTCATTAGGCAAAACTTTCGATTTCAAAAGATCAACATCAGCAGCAAGACTATCAACTTTAGAAGCAAGTATATCAATTTTCCCAAGCTTTTCTTCAACAGAATTTGTTAAAAGCAGTTTGTGTACTAATAAATTCTTTAAGCATGGCTTCAAGTCCAGGGGGTGAACTCCTATTATTGTTGTAAGAATTCCCATAAGAATTACCATAGCCGTTGCCATTATTATAAGGATATGGCCTATAGTTGTTACTAGAATTGTTCCGTAAGCATTGTTGTTGAAATTATTATTTTTAATGAAGTTTACATCAACATGTTCTTCTTGTGCAACCAATGAAGCTAATGGAACATTATTAGGATCAATATTAGTCCTATCATTCACAAGCATAGACATAATAGCATCAATCTTATCACTCAAGGAAGAGGTTTCTTCGACAGAATTTACCTTCTTACCTTGTGGAGCTCTTTCCGTGTGCCATTCGGAGTAGTTGATCATCATATTATCAAGAAGCTTTGTTGCTTCACCAAGAGTGATGGACATAAAGGTACCTCCAGCAGCTGAATCCAATAAATTCCGTGAAGAAAAATTTAGTCCCGCATAGAAGGTTTGGATGATCATCCAAGTAGTCAGTCCATGGGTTGGGCAATTTTTAACCAGAGATTTCATTCTTTCCCATGCTTGAGCAACATGTTCAGTATCTAATTGTTTAAAATTCATTATGCTACTCCTCAAAGATATAATTTTAGCAGGGGGATAATATCTACCAATAAAAGCATCCTTGCATTTAGTCCATGAATCAATACTATTCTTAGGCAGAGATAGCAACCAATCTTTAGCTCTTCCTCTTAATGAGAAAGGGAACAATTTTAGTTTAATAATATCACCATCTACATCTTTATATTTTTGCATTTCACATAGTTCAACAAAATTATTAAGATGGGCAGCAAGCATCATCGTAACTAACACTGTAAAATTGCTCTCGCATAACAAGATTTAGTAAAGCAGGTTTAATTTCAAAGAATTCTGCTTTAGTAGCAGGTGGAGCAATAGGTGTGCATAAGAAATCATTATTATTTGTGGTTGTGAAGTCACACAACTTAGTATTTTCAGCGTTGGCCATTTTAGCAACAGTAAATAAAGCAAACTAGATAAAGTAAATGCAAGTAAACTAATTTTTTTGTGTTTTTGATATAGCAAACAAGATAGCAAATAAAGTAAAACTAGCAACTAATTTTTTTGTATTTTGATTTAGTGCAGCAAACAAAGTAGTAAATAAAACTAAGCAAGACAAAAACAAAGTAAAGAGATTGAGAAGTGGAGACTCCCCTTGCAGCGTGTCTTGATCTCCCTGCAACGGCGCCGTAAAAATATGCTTGATGGCGTGTAACTCACACGTTCGTTGGGAACCCCAAGAGGAAGGTATGATGCGCACAGCAGCAAGTTTTCCCTCGAAAGAAACCAAGGTTTATCGAACCAGGAGGAGCCAAGAAGCACGTTGAAGGTTGATGGCGGCGGGATGTAGTGCGGCGCAACACCAGGGATTCCGGCGCCAACGTGGAACCCGCACAACACAACCAAAGTACTTTGCCCCAACGAAACAAGTGAGGTTGTCAATCTCACCGGCTTGCTGTAACAAAGGATTAACCGTATTGTGTGGAAGATGATTGTTTGCAGAAAACAAGTAGAACAAGTATTGCAAGTAGATTGTATTTCAAGTAAAGAGAATTGGACCGGGGTCCACAGCTCACTAGAGGTGTCTCTCCCATAAGACAAACAGCATGTTGGGTGAACAAATTACAGTTGGGCAATTGACAAATAAAGAGAGCATGACCATGCACATACATATCATGATGAGTATAGTGAGATTTAATTGGGCATTACGACAAAGTACATAGACCGCCATCCAACCGCATCTATGCCTAAAAAGTCCACCTTCAGAGTTATCATCCGAACCCCTTCCAGCATTAAGTTGCAAAGCAACAGACAATTGCATTAAGTATGGTGCGTAATGTAATCAACAACTACATCCTTAGACATAGCATCAATGTTTTATCCCTAGTGGCAACAAGACAACACAACCTTAGAACTTTCTCGTCATCGTCCTGGTGTCAATGCAGGCATGAACCCACTATCGAGCATAAGTACTCCCTCTTGGAGTTACAAGCATCTACTTGGCCGCAGCATCTACTAGTAACGGAGAGCATGCAAGATCATAAATAACACATAGGTATAACTTTGATAATCAACATAACAAGTATTCTCTATTCATCGGATCCCAACAAACGCAACATATAGAATTACATATAGATGATCTTGATCATGATAGGCAGCTCACAAGATCCGACAATGATAGCACAATGGGGAGAAGACAACCATCTAGCTACCGCTATGGACCCATAGTCCAGGGGTAGACTACTCACACATCACACCGGAGGCGACCATGGCGGCGTAGAGTCCTCCGGGAGATGATTC
>NC_061510.1:359369519-359418586 GCF_022539505.1 Lolium rigidum | reverse complement strand
CACGACTCCCCATACTCGATACATCCGGGTAACACAAAAATGTACATGGATGTGAAAGAAAGGTTTTGGTGGAGTAACCTGAAGAGAGAGATCGCTGAGTATATTGCCTTATGCGATGTGTGCAATAGAGTCAAAGCAGAACATCAAAAACCAGCATGATTGTTACAACCTTTGCATATACCTGATTGGAAATGGGACAAGATAGGCATGGATTTTATCACAAGATTACCCAGGACTCGATCTGGATATGATTCTATATGGGTAGTGGTTGATCATTTAACAAAGGTGGCTCATTTCATACCTGTGAAAACCACATACACAAGCGCTAAGTTTGCTAAAATCTATATGTCCAGAATTGTATGCTTACATGGAGTTCCTAAAGGTATTGTTTCAGATAGAGGTACTCAATTCACATCAAAGTTTTGGCGCCAATTACATGAAACCTTAGGCACCAGACTTGAATTTAGTACATCGTTTCACCCGCAGACTGATGGTCAGACAGAAAGGGTGAATCAAATCCTAGAGGATATGTTGAGGGCTTGTGCTCTACATTATGGATCCAACTGGGATGATAATTTACCGTACGCGGAATTCTCATATAATAATAGCTATCAATCAAGCATTGAGATGGCTCCATTCGAAGCACTATATGGTAGGAAGTGCAGAACTCCATTGCTATGGGATGGAGTAGGAGAGCGCAATTAGTTTGGGTCTGACATGATCAAAGAAGCTGAAGAAAAAGTAAGACTTATCCATGATCGACTGAAAATAGCACAATCCAGGCAAAAGAGTTACGCTGATTCTAAGCGTTGGGAAGTAATTTATAAAATAGGAGACCGGGCATATCTCAGAGTTTCACCACTACGTGGAGTTAAAAGATTAGGAATCAAAGGAAAGTTAGCACCACGTTTTATAGGACCATACAAGATTCTAGCACGCAAAGTAGAAGTTGCATATCAGCCGGAATTGCCAAAAGTCCTATCTGTCGTCCACAATGTGTTCCATGTGTCACAGCAGAAGAAGTGTCACACAGAAATGGCCGATACACCATTGAGAGATACAGTTCCACTAGAGGAGCTTCAGTTGAAAAGTGATCTCACTTATGAGGAGAAGCCCGTTAAAATTCTAGAAACAGCTGAAAGGTTTACTCGAACTAAGACCATTAAGTTTTGCAAAGTTCAATGGAATCACCATTCAGAGGAAGAAGCTACGTGGGAACGTGAAGAAGATTTGAAGACAGAATACCCATACCTATTTGCTAGCCAATCTGAATCTCAAGGACGAGATTTTTCTTAGGGGGGTAGGTTTGTAACATCCCAAATTTTACAATTAAGGATGTTAATAGTTGCATCATATCATCATGGCATACTATGTTTAAAATTTGCATATTTGGTTTCTAAATTACTTCAATATTATGCTTAGGGCTGAAATCTAAATAAATGATTTACTTTCGCAGATTTTTTTATCTGATTTTTGTTTACTCTCTTCAAATTTGTAAAGCTCATATGAGATAAGAAACAAATAAATAAAAAAACAAAAAGAAAAGGAACGACCGGAACAGACTTACAAAACAAAGCCACGTCCTCCGCGCACGTGCACGACCATCGGCCAGTCCGGCCTGGCTAGGTAACGTACGCAGCGGAAGCTAACTCTTTACTTCTATTTGTTTTCTTTCTCCCCGATTCCGTTCGAATCTGTGCCCCTATGATACGTCCAATTTGCATCACTATTTTGTATCATAATTTGCTGTTATTCATTGATATATTTCATATTTGGACACAATACTTATGTTATTTCATCTATTTTGCATGTTTCATCATTATTGCAGGATCAAGCACCGGAGCCAGGATTCGTCTGGAAAAAGCACCGTCAGAACGCAATATTTCGGAAGATCAACTGTGGAAGGAAATTATACCAAAAATCCTATTTTTCAAGATGACGAAGGAAGCCAGAAGGAGGAGCTGAGAAGGCCCAAGGTGGGGCCAGACCACAGGCCGGCGCGGCCACCTTGTGGTGTGGGGGCCCCACAGCCCCTTTCGCCTCCTTTTCTTCGCGAAACCCTTCGTCCCGAAGACCTAAGCCACAGAGGGTACCTCGTGAAGAGTTGCAGCCGCCTCTGCGGGGCGGAGAACACCAGAGAGAAAAGAGCTCTCCGGCGGGCCGAGATCCGCCGGGAAATTCCCTCCGGAGGGGGAAATCGACGCCATCGTCACCGTCATCGAGCTGGACATCATCTCCATCACCATCATCATCATCTCCACCATCATCACCGCCGTCTCCACCGCTGGACACCGTCACCGCCGTAGCAATTTGGGTTTGATCTTGATTGTTTGATAGGGGAAACTCTCCCGGTATCGATTTCTACTTGTTGTTGATGCTATTGAGTGAAACCATTGAACCAAGGTTTATGTTCAGATTGTTATTCATCATCATATCACCTCGATCATGTTCCATATGATGTCTCGTGAGTAGTTCGTTTAGTTCTTGAGGACATGGGTGAAGTCTAAATGTTAGTAGTGAACTATGGTTGAGTAATATTCAATGGTATGATATTTAAGTTGTGGTGTTATTCTTCTAGTGGTGTCATGTGAACGTCGACTACATGACACTTCACCTTTATGGGCCTAGGGGAATGCATCTTGTACTCGTTTGCCAATTGCGGGGTTGCCGGAGTGACGAAACCTAAACCCCGTTGGTATATCGATGCGGGAGGGATAGCAGGATCTCAGAGTTTAAGGCTGTGGTTAGATTTATTCTTAATTACTTTCTTGTAGTTGCGGATGCTTGCAAGGGGTATAATCACAAGTATGTATTAGTCCTAGGAAGGGCGGTACATGCAGTTTCACTCAGAAACTTCCGAGTCTGGCCTTGCCGATCTGGCACAAATACGTCAGAAGCATGGAGAAACCGTGGCAGAATACATCCAGCGCTTCAGGAATCTTAGGAACCGTTGTTATTCGGTTCGTGTGATTGAAAAGGAAGCAGTCGAGTTGGCAGTGGCGGGTCTTGCATCGCCACTCAAGGACATGGCCTCCCAAGCAGACTACCCTTCACTGGCGCACATGGTTCGAAACCGTCGGCATATGAACGAGCGCCACCCGGACTTGTACCAGGACAAATTCAAGCGTGCGGTAGTCCCGGTCGAGGCAGATGAAGATGAAGGCTCGCGGGAGATCAAGAGGTAGCGAGTGGCTGAATGGACTCGGGGGCAACCCCCGTGTCCCGCAAATGGGTGAAGCCACCAGGTCCGCCCGCGAGGGTTTGATTTTGACGTGACTAAAACCGAGCAAATCTTCGACCTCCTACTCAAGGAGAAGCAGGTTGAAGATACCGAAGGCCTCAAAATCCCCACGGTACGAGAGCTGAACGGAAAGCCATACTACAAATGGCATAACTCGGTCTCCCATGCCACCAACGACTGCAGGGTGTGGCGTCAGCAGATCCAAATGGCGATAGAACAAGGACGTCCGATTTTCAACCAGTACGCCATGAAGGTCGACACCCACCCCTTCCCCGCCGTTAACATGGTGGAGTGCACTTACCCTGAAGGTTGCCAGCCAGGATCCTCGTTCAGCATCAACATGGTAGGGTCTGGACACCACGCTGGCAAGGATGGAGACGAGGGCAGCTGCTCTCGTAGCAAGGATACAGAGAAGGCCGCTCCACGCGATCGGCTCCGTCACGATGGCAAGCGCTACGTCACAGAGGGAGAAGTGAAGAACATAAGATATCAGCGACCCCTCTCGGACCACCTCCTCAACAAGTATGTGAGTCAGTATGACCAACGCCGACGATCCAGTGATGATGATGAAAGAGATCGTCTGGCTAGAGAAGCCAGAAGACATCGTCGGCATGATCGCGATGAGGAGGAGTACGAGCGCCGTGCCAAAGAAAAGTCAAGGGAGCAAGATGACGAGGATAGGCACTGGGACTGTCCCTTCTTCAGACACTGCTGGGATTCAGGAATGAGCCGATTGCCTACAATCGGCAATTGCCCAGAATGTAACCAGAAGAAGAAGGAGGCAGCCAACGTGTCTGTGTTCCAACGCCTAGGGCCTCTCCCGCCTCGGAACAAGCACGCTGAGTCCCCTCGAGTAGAAGATCTCGAGGATTTGGAAGACAATGAAGAAGAAGAAGACAGGTACCACCGGCCAAGGTGGTGCCCTGATGGACTCAGCCGTTCCCAGAAACGTAGGGTTCAGCGATTGCGCGGCTTGGAGGAAGCCGAAAGGTTATATCTGCACACGCTAAGGAAGGCGCGGCCTGATCTGGCCGCGAAGATCCAGCGAACCCTGGATGAAGAGGGTCGACCACAGAAAATGGGGTGGTGCCCCAAGCAAAGGAAAGCCGATGATGAAACATCGGCTGGTACAAACATGGTGTTCATCCTTCCTTCGGAGTTCAGTGCTCCAGGATTAGACGAGGCACCTGTGGCACAACTTGACTGCGGCCCACGGCCGGTTATCTTTGAGAAGCCACGAGAAAGAAGCTATAGACATCTGAAGGCCTTGTACTTGCGAGGTTATATCGATGGGAGGCCTGTCAATAAGATGCTGGTGGACACCGGAGCGGCAGTCAACATTATGCCATACTCTATGTTACGTCGGTTGGGACGCTCTAGCTCGGATCTGATCAAGACCAACGTGACATTGAGCGATTTCAATGGCCAAGCGTCTGACGCACAAGGTGTTCTGAACGTGGATCTGACCGTAGGAAGGAAAACTATCCCTACGACGTTCTTCATCGTCGATAGCAAGAGCACCTATGCTGTTCCGCTAGGAAGAGATTGGATCCACGCCAACCGCCGCATTCCCTCCACGATGCACCAATGCGTAATACGGTGGGATGGAGATGAGGTAGAGGTCGTCCAGGCCGATGACTCAGCCGAGATTTCAACGGCTGGCATGAATGCTTGGGAAGCAGCAGGCCAAGAGCCACTCTCAGGTATCAATTTGGACGACTGCGAGCGCATCGACGTGATGAAGGGCAGGGTTAGGCTGGTCTTATCCACTGGCCTGACCGAGTAGCAAGAACAAACCGATGAGAAACGTGGCGAGGCCGATCCTTTCGATCGGCCCCAAAGATCTATGGATGAACATTACAAAGCCTTCATTGAGCGATTCAATATGGAGGCCGATTCCAGCAATCGGCCAAAATTATCTTCACCACATGTTCTGCTTGTGTTCAACATCAGTCTATTGGGCAGCGGTCACGTCGGCGGATGAGAAGTCAACACGAATCCTAACGGAGCCGACGTGCAAATACAGTGCCTTGGCTAACCACAAAGCCGATATCTGCAGTCACCTGGCAGATTCGGCTCGGGGGGCATCTAATCAGATGAACATGTGCAGATGAACATGTGTGCAGTGAAACATTGGGGGCCGATAGGAAAAATCGGCCAGTAAAAAAAAATCAGCATCACGATATACAGCCGATGCAAGGACATCGACTTCAGAACTAAGGAACAAAGCCGATGCACAGTCATCGACTCGAGTACGTGTTCAAGGCTCAGATTTTTGCCAAGATGGTTTTCAAGCGGTAACATCAATTTGGCATGCAAAGCAGCCTCTTTCTCATTAAGCTGTTGGTGTGTCATCTACAACATCGGCGTTCAGCAGAAGAAAGCTGATCAATGGGGGCAAGTCGCTGGTATGCTCGCCTTGATTAAGGCTCGGGGGGGCAACTAACTTGGTGGATGCTCTATTCTTTGGAGCCGATTGGAGTTGCATCGGCTGACCCTGCATCATGACCTTCTCCGAAAGCGATGAGCTGTTTGCAGAAAAAGACTGCTAAGGCTACGGAGAGGAGCCGGAAAGGGAAGCCGTCGTCTTTTGCAGGGTTTGGACCGTCCTGTTGCTGCAAGAAAAGGAAGGAGACTGGATTCTCAAAATAGCCGATGAACAGTCATCGGCTATAGGGTGGCGAAATATCATTGTCAGGTATCAAATCACAGTCTGAATTTGAGAAGTGCTTGACTGACGGTCTAATCGATATCTGAGTCCGGCTTCATGGAAGTCTAAGGAAGAAAGGGCCGATACGTTGCTATCGGTCTTGGTGTGGCAAGCGGAAGGATTGAAATTGGATTAATTGAAAGATAAATTGGAAGAACAATTCTCATTAATTCAAAGGAGCGGCTTTACAGGAAAGAGCCGATGGCTCTCAAAAGGGGGATCTGGTGCCTAGTGCAATGCTACTACTAGTCCTACTCTACTAGTCGTCGCTGTCCTCATCGTCGCCGTCGTCGATGTCGTCGGCGCTGCTCCCAGGAAGTTCCTCGTCGCTGCTGCCCTAGCCCTCGGCCGGAGCTTCGTCTTCCTCGTCATCATCATCATTCTCGTTGTCCGCCCAAGAGCGGAAGCGCTTTGTCGGCGGGTATCCGATGGAGGAGGAGGATTCATCCTCCTCTTCTTCCTCCTCGTCATCAACATCGTCTTCGCTATCCGCCCAAGTGCGGAATCGCTTTGCCGGCAGAAGCTTAGCGGGGGAGGAGGGATCTCCCTCCTCCTTTTCCTCTTCTTCCCCTACTTCTTCTTCTTCCTTCTTCCCGTCGGAGGAGGTGGGTTTCACCCAGGGATGGAGGTCGTCTTCGCTTTCGCTTATCAGCTTCCCTTCGATGAGGAACTTGAGGTCGTCTTCCCCATCGGTCAGAGGCAGGTCGCTGTCTGGCGCATGATCGGAGTTCCATTCCGGCTCGCTCGAAGAGAAGGACTGGAGGGAGAGGCCGGAGGAGACGGAGGAAGAGGAAGACATTGTTACAGGGAAAGAGGGTTTTTTCGGTGCCGATAGCCAGAACAGAGGAAGGGGATGAAGAGGGCTGATCAATCGGCGCAGTTAAATAAAGAAGGAGCCTAGTGGAGATTTAATGCCATTGCAGTTTCCGAGGGAGTGATGCTAAAGCTATCAAGTTGCAGAGGAGTTGAGAAGACAAGGCATCATGATGAAGGATACTGCAACGTTTCTGCTCTGCCATGACATGACCCGACGAAGGGAAATCAGAGTGATTTTGGAATTATCAATTCCAAAACCAGGGGGGCATGTGTTATCACCAGAATCTGACCGAGTCAGAGGTGGGCCGCGATCAAGATAGATTTGAAGAATATACATGAAGAAATACGTGAATCGGCCTATTATGCAAAGTTTGGGCTAGTTGGCCCGTGTATCTGTAATATAGTAGGAATACGTGTCGGTTAGTTAGAGTTTGTCTCGTGCACGGTTGGGATTATTCCCACGTTAGAAAGTCCCCTGGACTATAAATATGTATCTAGGGTTTATGAAATAAACAACAACCAACGTTCACCCCAAATCAATCTCGGCGCATCGCCAACTCCTTCGTCTCGAGGGTTTCTACCGGTAAGCATCATGCTGCCTAGATCGCATCTTGCGATCTAGGCAGCATAAGCTTGTCTCGTTGTTCATGCGTTGCTCGTACTGAAGCCTTTTTGATGGCGAGCAACGTAGTTATCTTAGATGTGTTAGGGTTAGCATTGTTCTTCGTATCATATGCTGTCGTAGTGCAACCCTTACGCATCTAGCCGCCCTTACACCTATCTTAGGTGTAGGGGCGGCACCCCGCTTGATCATTATTTAGTAGATCCGATCCGTTACGGTTGCTCCTTGTTCTACAAGGATTAGTTTAATATCTGCAATAGTTAGGCCTTACAAAGGGTTGGAGGATCCAGCGGCACGTAGGGTGTCGTTTGCTAGTCCTAGACAGGATGTTCCGGGATCAACCTCGTTTTGGTTTTTAGGCCTTGTCTAGGATCGGCTTACGATCACCGTGCGTGGCCGCGAGGCCCAATCGTGAGTAGGATGATCCGATTATGCGGTGAAAACCCCAAATCGTCGTAGGTCGAGTTAGCTTTATCTTGATCAAGCAGGACCACCATATATTCGTGCACCTCGTACGAATCATGGGTGGATCGGCTCCTTGAGCCGATTCACGGGATAACTCGAGAGCCGATCGAGGCTCGTATTTAATGTTTACGTGTATGCCATGCAGGAAACTAAGCGAGGCATTTCCATCACCTTCCCGACCAGGTATAGGTCAGGTGGCACGCCCTTGCACCAGCATCGGACGTGCGTACCAGAGGCTTTGCGGGCCGTCGCTCGGAGGGACCAGGGCCAGCCGCAGCCCTAAGTTGTTCCCGGCTCTACTGTGTTGCCCGTCGCTGCTCGCCAGTGGGTTTCTGACGACAACAGAATGCAGCGATCAAAACAATGGTAATGCAATGAGTAAACAAATGAATCATAAAGCAAAGACTTTTCATGAATAGTACTTCAAGACAAGCATCAATAAGTCTTGCATAACAGTTAACTCATAAAGCAATAATTCAAAGTAAAGGTATTGAAGCAACTCAAAGGAAGATTAAGTTTCAGCGGTTGCTTTCAACTTGTAACATGTATATCTCATGGATAGTTGTCAATGTAAAGTAATATAACAAGTGCAATATGCAAGTATGTAGGAATCAATGCACAGTTCACACAAGTGTTTGCTTCTTGAGGTGGAGAGAGATAGGTGAACTGACTCAACATAAAAGTAAAAGAATGGCCCTTCGTAGAGGGAAGCATTGATTGCTATATTTGTGCTAGAGCTTTGATTTTGAAAACAAGAAACAATTTTGTCAACGGTAGTAATAAAGCATATGTGTTATGTAAATTATATCCTACAAGTTGCAAGCCTCATGCATAGTATACTAATAGTGCCCGCACCTTGTCCTAATTAGCTCGGATTACCGGGATTATCATTGCAATGCATATGTTTTAACCAAGTGTCACAAAGGGGTACCTCTATGCCGCCTGTACAAAGGTCTAAGGAGAAAGCTCGCATCGGATTTCTCGCTATTGATTATTCTCAACTTAGACATCCATACCGGGACAACATAGACAACAGATAATGGACTCCTCTTTTATGCATAAGCATGTAACAACAATTAATTTTCTCATATGAGATTGAGGATATTTGTCCAAAACTGAAACTTCCACCATGGATCATGACTTTAGTTAGCGGCCCAATGTTCTTGTCTAACATTATGCATGCTCTAACCATTTTAGTGGTAAATCTCCCTTACTTCGAACAAGACGAACATGCATAGCAACTCACATGATATTCAACAAAGAGTAGTTGATGGCGTCCCCAGGAACATGGTTATCGCACAACAAGCAACTTAATAAGAGATAAAGTGCATAAGTACATATTCAATACCACAATAGTTTTTAGGCTATTTGTGAAAGTGCATGGAGCCCCCATGTGTGGTTTTGGTAATTAATGACAATCCCTATGGACTAATGTTTGCATTGAGTTATATTTGTAGGAGTTGTCCATAGGCAATTCTTGAACCATTTGTTGGCTTCAAGGTTGCAATAAGAAGAAATTGATGAAGGAGATCAAGTGTCAAGTATGTCTTGAAGATGAAGATGAAGTGAGCCCTCAAGTTACTTCAAGACATCAATATGATGAAGAATGAAGAATGAAGTGCAAGTTCAAGATGAGCCATCTCGAAGAGATCCTTTGCTTGAGTCTTGCCATCCACATGGTGGTCATGGTTATGTGAAGATGCGCCGAAGAAGAAGCTCTCCCATGGTGGATTATGGGGGAGCAATCCACAAGACTTCGTCAAGCAAGCACAAGCAAGAAAGGCGTTCCATATTGTTGAGGTCAAGATCGTCGTCATCAAGCTCAAGTGGAATGCGCAAGTATAAGGTTTGCTCTTGATAGGGTTTCTTTCTCACCGGTCTCATAGTGTAGTTGGAGACCGGTTTATAGTTTAGTTGCCGTACTATCAAGAGGGCTCTCGAGTGAGTATCTCGATCGTATCGTTCGGAGAGAGCTCAAACCTTTGCATCCTTGCATCATCTTTCTTGTTTGTTATTTGGACCTTATCCATGTGATGTTTTAGAGCTTGTGCTTATTCTCATGACAAGCTCTAGTTCATCGAAAACGGATTTCGCATAGATCACTTGTTGCGTTTTTGAGTTTGGTTCATCATCTTACTTGGTTTTATTTGGATATTATCCATGTAATGTTTTAGAGCTTGTGCTTATTCTCATGACAAGCTCTAGTTCATTGAGAATGGTTTTTCCATGGGCAACTTGTTGCATTTTCAAGATTGGAGGTTTTACCGGTATGTTTTTTTGAGATAGGTCAAACCTTTCATCATTTGTTTCTATCCTCCTTTGCTGGACTATGATGTTTCTATGCATATTGTTGTAGAGCTCGTTGTTGTGATTTCAACGAGCCCAAGATCATCGAAATCGGAGTCCGGATGCAAAAGTTATGCCCGTTTTAGTTTTGGTGTTTCGCAGCTTGCTTAGGCCGGATATTTCGGAAATATCCGGGCCGGATTATCCGGGCCGGATATTTCGGAAATATCCGGCCCTCGAAATCGGCTAAGGACCTCAGGAATTGCTGCTCAGTATAGGGGCCGGACATTTGCCCGGATTTTGACCAGGTTTTGTCCCGCGAGGCCGGATTATCCGGGGGGGGCGGATTATCCGGCCCTTACTTAGGCCGGATTATCCGGCCCTGATTTTGCCCAACGGCTCGATTTTCTTGGGGGGTATAAATACCCCCCTTCTTCCTCCTTGGGCTGTGGCTTCTCTCACACTCTCTCTCCTCCATTGTTGAACTAGAGAAGCTTGCACTATCTCTCAATCCCTCCATGATTCTTGCCCCCATTTGAGGGAAAAGAGAGAGGAGATCTAGATCTACATTTCTACCAATCAAATCCATCTCTTTGTGAGTGGAACTCTCTAGATCTTGATCTTGGTGTTCTTTGTGAATTCCTTTGTTCTTCCTCTCTTATTCCCCCAATAGCTTTTGTAGCTTTGTTGGAATTTGAGAGAGAAGGACTTGAGCATCTTTGTGGTGTTCTTGCCATTGCATTTGGTGCATCGGTTTGAGTTCTCCACGGTGATTCGTGGTGGTGAAAGCAAGAAGGTTGTTACTCTTGGGTTCTTGGAACCCTAGACGGATTCTACGCCTTTGTGGCGATTTGTTGGGAGCCTCCAATTAAGTTGTGGATGTGTGCCCCAATCTTTGTGTAAGGCCCGGTTTCCGCCTCGAAGGAAATCCCTTAGTGGAACCGTGACCTAGGCCTTTGTGGCGAGGGTCACCGGAGATTTAGGTGAGGCACCTTCGTGGCGTTCGGTGTGTGGTGTGAGTACCGCATCTTGGGGTGAGGCCTTTGTGGCGTTGGTGTGCATCGAGCAACCACACCTCAAGGTGAGCCTCTTGTGGCGTTCGGGAGCACTAAGCAACCGCACCTCTCCACCGGAGATTAGCACTCGCAAGAGTGTGAACTCCGGGATAAATCATCGTCTCCCGCGTGCCTCGGTTATCTCTATACCCGAGCTCTTTACTTATGCACTTTACCTTGTGATAGCCATCGTGCTTGAAGTTATATATATCTTGCTATCACATACTTGCTTGTATTGCTTAGCATAAGTTGTTGGTGCACATAGGTGAACCATTGCTTAGAATAAGTTGTTGGTGCACATAGGTGAACAATAGTATATAGGCTTTGGGCTTGACAAAGTAAACGCTAATTTTATTCCGCATTTGTTAAGCCCATCTCGTAAAAGTTTTAAATCGCCTATTCACCCCCTCTAGGCGACATCTGTGTCCTTTCAATTGGTATCAGAGCAAGGTCTCTCATTCTTAGGCTTCACCGCCTTGAGAGTAAAGATGTCGGCTAGAGGATTAGTGCACGATAACACTCTTATATTAGATGGTACAAATTATGATGTTTGGAAAATTTGCATGCTTAGTCATTTTCGGGACATTGACCCTCATATGGAGAAAATTGTAGATATAGGTTTTTCTCCTCCTATGGATTCACAAAATCTATCGTTAGAGGATGAGAAAAATTTATATCTCAATTCTCAAGCTTCTTATGTTCTTATGAATGCTTTGAGAGATGTTTGTCTTTTTCCATACTTGCCTTTTTGGAGCGCTCATGAGTTATGGACAAAGATTCAAGATAAATATGATGTGTCCAATATTATTGAGGATGATTGTATTGCTTCCACTTCCGGCCGTGATGAGTTCTCATCTTCATCCACTTCACCAAAGTGTGGTAAGACACAAGGTAATGATATGGTGAGTGGTGATGAAAATTGCAATGTTGATATTGAGCTTACTATTGATGATTCTTCATCTCTATCTCATTGCAATGCTTCATCTTTGGACTTAAACACATCTAGCACTAGAAATGATTTACATGCTTGTGTTGATAGTCCTTGCATATCATGTGTAAGTTGCTTGAATAAATCTCATAATGATATGCTTGATTTGTCTTGTGGCCATGATAAAAATGATTCTATTTCCTCTAGTTGTTGTGTGTCTAACAATGTAAAGGAAACCAAGGATTCTATTAGTCAAGACAAGATCTTGAAAGGAGCCTCAAGTAACTCCTCATCTTTATCTCACGGTCCTCATATATGCCTTATGGCCAAGGGTTCTACGGTACCTCCTACCATGGAACCTAATATGTCTCGTGGTGATAAGGATGAGGATGAATATGAAGAAGAGGATATTGGGTTGTCTCTCTACGCGATAAGGGTGAGAGCGTATTCAAGGTTATTTGCAAAAATAAAATTGCTAGCACTCACTTCTTTGAAATCT
This sequence comes from Lolium rigidum, assembly GCF_022539505.1. Lineage (NCBI taxonomy): Eukaryota > Viridiplantae > Streptophyta > Magnoliopsida > Poales > Poaceae > Lolium > Lolium rigidum. Next base: position 359,405,964 of record NC_061510.1, on the reverse strand, counting down.
TGACTACCGCTATTGAGAGCCAAACACTTATTTGGATGCATGAGAACACCATTGATAAAAAGGGTGCTCTTGAACGAGAGTATGCCAATGATGTAGCATCCTTAAAGAATGATCTTGAAGAAGAACAAGATACCGTAGCATCTCTAGAGGAGCAACTTGAAACCCTTGAGGTGTCTCAAAATGAAATATTTGCTAAACTCACTAAAGAAAGAGACCATGCTAAAGCTAAATTAAAATTACTTAAAAATGAAAAGTCCAAAGTTGGTGTTGGTCATGATAAACTTGTTAAGGATCTAGATGATCTAGACAAGGCCCACAAGGCCTTGGAGAGCGAACACTCTATCCTCACCAAGTCATATGAGCAACTACAAGCTTCATATTTAAAAGAGCATGCTATGTTACCCTCTCTTCTTGATATGTCTTGTGATGATGCTTGTGCTACTAACTCTACTTCTTGTGAAGCATCTATCTTGAAGGAGAATGTTGAGCTAAGGGCTCAACTTGATTTGCTAACTAGCAATTATGGGAAATTGGAAGAAAATCATGGAAAGCTTGCTAGCTCCCATGAGGATCTTCTAGCCTCTCATGATAGGCTAAAGTTAGCTCATGAGGCTATCATATCTAAGGCAACACCTTGTGAGCCTCATGTGGGTACTAGCACTACTACTCAAAATGTTATATTACCATGTGCTAGTCCTAGTAATTCATCCACTCATAATATTGCTAAATCTTGTGATGAATTATCTTCCTTGCCTTCTTGCTCTAACAATGAAGGTTCTACTTCCTCTAGTACTTGTGTTGTTACTAACCATGTAGAGGAAATCAAAGAGCTCAAGGCTCAAGTCACTTCTTTGAAGAATGACTTGGTAAAGAGTCATGAAGGGAAATGCAAACTTGACACGATGTTAAGTGTGCAACAATCCCCCAATGACAAGAGTGGACTTGGATTCAAATCCAACAACAAGAACAAGTCCAACAACAACAACAACAACAAGAAGAAGGTCCAAGTACAAGTCAAAGACCCGGCCAACATTGTTTGCTTCAAGTGCAAAATTGAAGGGCACCATGTTAGATCTTGCCCTTTGAAGAAGAAGCAAAAAGGGAAGCGGCCTCAAGCTCAAACTCATATTCAACCTCAAGTTGAAGAAATTCCACTTCCCAAGAAGAATCAAGCCAATGCTCCCATTGTGGAGAAATCTAGTGAGAAGAAGGAGAGGAAAAGAACTTGCTACATATGCCATGAGAAGGGCCACATCTCCTCTTTTTGCACTATTGGTACCTCATCCAACTCTATCTCCATTGATGATGTTTATTCTCTTCGTAAGGATGAGGGTGGCAATGTGTTTGCCAAATATGTTGGTGCTCAAAGTGGTGTCAAGAAAAGAACCATTTGGGTTGCCAAGCCTATTGTGACTAACCTCTTAGGACCCAACTTAGTTGGGGACCAACAATCCAAAACTTGATCAATAGGTGCTTGTTGGAGGGCATTGGAGACTTGGCTACATCATGAAGAATTAAGGGATCTTCATCATTTATATTATCTCAAGCCAAGTCTTTTGGTTATCTTACTTCTATCATACACCCAATGTTCCTCCTTGCGGTAACATGTGCTCAACTCATTTATATTGAAAGTTACTCGTCCCTTTGCATGTGTTAGTTTTGTTCCTAACATGTGTTTGTATATGTTGTGCATCCTACTTTTTATTTCTTGAGAAATCAAGTCTATGTATGTTAGGTTGCACACCATGTATTTGTGCTTGTGTTGGAGCCTCTTTGCATCTTGTTGTATCTTATATGGCTCTTATGAGAGATTAATGGACTATAACATTTTGGGGGAGTGATATGCCTTTAGGAATTTCACAATCCTAACAATGTGTGTACATGAGGAATATCACTTAGAATTGATATTGCAAGATTATCTAGTCTCTATGTGGTATGTCATCTTCATGAGAAATTCAAATTCTAATGTCCATTAATATCTCTAGTTGGATCTTATTTGCCTCTTGTGAAAATAAATTCCTTATCACATTATGGGGGGTAATAAGCTTTGTGCATATTACAAGCCTAGGAAATGTGAACATTTGAGGTTGTGTCACATAGAATTGATATTGTAAATTGTCTCTCATATGTGACATGTTTTCTCAAACAAGTTCCAATTTGCTTAAATGGCTTCATTGCTAATATCTTTGTGGATCTTATTTGTGAAAGTTTTTCTTGGCATGGTTTTTCACAATGTGTCCCTCAATACATTTTTGGAAAACCATGTGCTTCAAGTCATACTATTAATTGCTTTGCATGTTGGTATGAATGCTATTAATTGCTTTGCATGTTGGTATGAATACTAGTAATTGCTTTGCATGTTGGTATGAATACTATTAATTGCTTTGCATGTTGGTATGACTAATTGAAGCTATGAAGAAACTCTCTTTGCATGATGGTTAACTCTTATCTTTTAACATATGCTTTATTTGGTGTAAAAATGATCTTACATATACTTACAAACTACCACCGGAAAATATTTCCTAATACCTCTTGTCCTAGGACAATTGGCAATCTATTATTGGGTAGAAATTTATTGATCATATTTACATTGGCTCTTGTGTTTAAATTGTCTTATTTATTGCCATGAATGTGTTGTGCTTTGACTCCCATGTGTCTTCCTTGCATCTTATGGATCTAACTTGTCTATTCAAACTTTCTTAGCATTTTAGTAGATATAGGTAGCGTGATGATCCTAGTTTTGTGCATTTTGTATTCATATAAAAAATCCTAGATAATGCCCCAAACTTGGGGGAGCTCTTCTATATTATTAGAATGCTTAACATCTCTTGATCTTTATCAAAAAATTGTTTTGGGAGACATAAAATTTTCTTTTTGGTACTTTGTGCCATCATAAAAAGTTTCGAGGGTTTGGTTTATTTGTTGGAACCTTGCTCTCTTGGGAGTTCGTTATCTCATTTCTTTGTGTTTAGGTTTAATTAGCTTCTTATAATGAGATAAGTCTTTGGAGTCAATCTTGTGTTGATTTGATTCTTTGATATAATTTGGACAACCATTGTCTCTTGGTTTATTTGGTGTTTTGTCCAAATTGTATTTTCCTTTGGTTCTTGAAAGTTTTGTGCATGCACATTTAATATATGTATATCTTATGGCATGTGTCACTTTCTTTGATCCAATATATAGGGTAAACTCCATCAAATCCTAATTTGGCTAAGATGTGCATGAAATTCAATTTCATATCTATATGCACATAGAATTATGGAGTTTGTCCTATATGTTGTAGTGTGTCTAACTACTTTGAACCCAATTAGTTTGGGGACCTTTTTGTACTTACCTTTGTGTTAGGTACAATGGATATGCATTGGATGCTTGTCTCACTCTTGGGGAGAAGTGGTGACTCAATGGAAACTTGAGGCAAGCTAGGATGGTCAACGAACACATATCTACTACATCCTCACCAATGCTATCTCGGTAACAAGTATCTTCTCATGCATATTTTTCTAGCATCCAACCATGTGGTTGCATCTTGGCATGAATCTCTTGATTTGCAAATGTTGTGCTTCTTGCTAAAATCTTAACGAAACCTCTTTATTGCGAATGTGAGTAGTTTGAGATGAGCACATATGTTGGGAAGTATATAAAATCATGATCATGATTCACCCATCCCATCTATGCCTATCTAGCAATTTTATTGCATATCAATTCCTCAAGCCTCTCACATGTGCAATATCGATGAAAGTGCAAATTGAGTTATTTCTTTTAGTATCCCCGTTTGTGATACTTGTTGCCTTTATCAAATGCATCCCAACTATCTTCTATCCCTTGTTGATATTTGTGATGTATTTTAGTTGTTTGTGGTTGAAGTTCATGAATGTACAATAAGATAAAATTGAGCCCTTGGCCATGCTATTAAGCAAAAATTCTTATTGGTATATTGCATGACTTTGTCTTGGATATCATGCTATATTTCTTGTGTATCTATTTTGTGTGTGCATGTTTCTTTGTGGATAAATATCTTTGTGATATTGCTCACTTAGAGAAACTTATACACATAAGAGATGATACATCTCCATTCGATATCTTATTTATTTGTTGCATGTTGATTGGTCATGCCAAGCAATATAATTCATTGAAGACTATGATGATGCTTTTTGCTCATCCTTGTAATAGTCTTATAATATGCTTTATCATGCCTTTCACATATCCTCTTGGTTGAGCCTTTTATTATGGTGCCTCTTACTTGTTGCTCAACCATTTGTTTGTTGCAAGTGGTAAGCTTAATTTTCTATCTATGATCTATTGCAAATGTTTGTGTTTTAAATGGTAATGAGGGAGTGAGGATTCCATGTTATGCATATTGTATTCAAATGCAACATTTTATTTTATGCATGTACCTTGGGGAGCTTCCTCGTTTGATTTAGAACACTATCTTGTGGTGATCATTAGAGTTTGATTCACTTGGTATCTTTTGTGTTTGAATGATATCATGGGAGTGATGATTCCATGTTTGTGCACTTTATACTCCAATGCAAATTGTCTAGTTTTGTGCACAAACCTTGGGGAGCTTCCTCATATTATTTAGAGCAATCTTCTTGATCTTATCATAATATCTATCTTTCTTTTGTTATCTTCCTTGTGGTTCATTTGGTTGCTTGCTTCATTTGTTGAAGCTTCTTGATTTTGTTATCTTTTTGCAATCTTTGATCCTATCTATAGTGTGATTTCTTCCGAATATTCTTCATTGGATATGTGCATTTGATTCCACTCAAATTATGAGAAATGCACACGCTATGGAGGAACTCTCACTATATTGACCTTCTAAATTTTTCACCCATTTCGGCAATTGGTGCCAATGGGGGAGAAGTTTGGAGGGTTTAAGGGAATTTGGTTATGTCTTTGCTTTGTGCTTAAGCATGTGCCTTTATTGCATTGCATCTTGTTGCTTTGCATAGTTGAATATTTAGAGGAAACTCCACTAGGCTTTGAATGCCAATATATGCAATGAAAGTCAAGATCATTCACACATGCATATATTATGGGGGAGTTTGCTCTATATATTCAACTTATTTGTTACTTAAATTCCTTATATAAACCCTCTCAAAGAGATTGTCATCAATTACCAAAATGGGGGAGATTGAAAGTGCATGGAGCCCCCATGTGTGGTTTTGGTAATTAATGACAATCCCTATGTACTAATGTTTGCATTGAGTTATATTTGTAGGAGTTGTCCATAGGCAATTCTTGAACCATTTGTTGGCTCCAAGGTTGCAATAAGAAGAAATTGATGAAGGAGATCAAGTGTCAAGTATGTCTTGAAGATGAAGATGAAGTGAGCCCTCAAGTTACTTCAAGACATCAATATGATGAAGAATGAAGAATGAAGTGCAAGTTCAAGATGAGCCATCTCGAAGAGATCCTTTGCTTGAGTCTTGCCATCCACATGGTGGTCATGGTTATGTGAAGATGCGCCGAAGAAGAAGCTCTCCCATGGTGGATTATGGGGGAGCAATCCACAAGACTTCGTCAAGCAAGCACAAGCAAGAAAGGCGTTCCATCTTGTTGAGGTCAAGATCGTCGTCATCAAGCTCAAGTGGAATGCGCAAGTATAAGGTTTGCTCTTGATAGGGTTTCTTTCTCACCGGTCTCATAGTGTAGTTGGAGACCGGTTTATAGAATAGTTGCCGTACTATCAAGAGGGCTCTCGAGTGAGTATCTCGATCGTATCGTTCGGAGAGAGCTCAAACCTTTGCATCCTTGCATCATCTTTCTTGGTTGTTATTTGGACCTTATCCATGTGATGTTTTAGAGCTTGTGCTTATTCTCATGACAAGCTCTAGTTCATCGAAACGGATTTCGCATAGATCACTTGTTGCGTTTTCGAGTTTGGTTCATCATCTTACTTGGTTTTATTTGGATATTATCCATGTGATGTTTTAGAGCTTGTGCTTATTCTCATGACAAGCTCTAGTTCATTGAGAATGGTTTTTCCATGGGCAACTTGTTGCATTTTCAAGATTGGAGGTTTTACCGGTATGTTTTTTTGAGATAGGTCAAACCTTTCATCATTTGTTTCTATCCTCCTTTGCTGGACTATGATGTTTCTACGCATATTGTTGTAGAGCTCGTTGTTGTGATTTCAACGAGCCCAAGATCATCGAAATCGGAGTCCGGATGCAAAAGTTATGCCCGTTTTAGTTTTGGTGTTTCGCAGCTTGCTTAGGCCGGATATTTCGGAAATATCCGGGCCGGATATCCGGGCCGGATATTTCGGAAATATCCGGCCCCTCGAAATCGGCTAAGGACCTCAGGAATTGCTGCTCGGTATAGGGGCCGGACATTTGCCCGGATTTTGACCAGGTTTTGTCCCGTAGGCCGGATTATCCGGGGGCGGATTATCCGGCCCTTACTTAGGCCGGATTATCCGGCCCTGATTTTGCCCAACGGCTCGATTTTCTTGGGGGTATAAATACCCCCTTCTTCCTCCTTGGGCTGTGGCTTCTCTCACTCTCTCTCTCCTCCATTGTTGAACTAGAGAAGCTTGCACTATCTCTCAATCCCTCCATGATTCTTGCCCCCATTTGAGGGAAAAGAGAGAGGAGATCTAGATCTACATTTCTACCAATCAAATCCATCTCTTTGTGAGTGGAACTCTCTAGATCTTGATCTTGGTGTTCTTTGTGAATTCCTTTGTTCTTCCTCTCTTATTTCCCCAATAGCTTTTGTAGCTTTGTTGGAATTTGAGAGAGAAGGACTTGAGCATCTTTGTGGTGTTCTTGCCATTGCATTTGGTGCATCGGTTTGAGTTCTCCACGGTGATTCGTGGTGGTGAAAGCAAGAAGGTTGTTACTCTTGGGTTCTTGGAACCCTAGACGGATTCTACGCCTTTGTGGCGATTTGTTGGGAGCCTCCAATTAAGTTGTGGATGTGTGCCCCAATCTTTGTGTAAGGCCCGGTTTCCGCCTCGAAGGAAATCCCTTAGTGGAACCGTGACCTAGGCCTTTGTGGCGAGGGTCACCGGAGATTTAGGTGAGGCGCCTTCGTGGCGTTCGGTGTGTGGTGTGAGTACCGCATCTTGGGGTGAGGCCTTTGTGGCGTTGGTGTGCATCGAGCAACCACACCTCAAGGTGAGCCTCTTGTGGCGTTCGGGAGCACTAAGCAACCGCACCTCTCCACCGGAGATTAGCACTCGCAAGAGTGTGAACTCCGGGATAAATCATCGTCTCCCGCGTGCCTCGGTTATCTCTATACCCGAGCTCTTTACTTATGCACTTTACCTTGTGATAGCCATCGTGCTTGAAGTTATATATATCTTGCTATCACATACTTGCTTGTATTGCTTAGCATAAGTTGTTGGTGCACATAGGTGAACCATTGCTTAGAATAAGTTGTTGGTGCACATAGGTGAACAATAGTATATAGGCTTTGGGCTTGACAAAGTAAACGCTAGTTTTATTCCGCATTTGTTAAGCCCATCTCGTAAAAGTTTTAAATCGCCTATTCACCCCCCCTCTAGGCGACATCTGTGTCCTTTCAATTTGTCCCATGAGCTATATATTGTAAAGGTAGAGGATAGAAATTTAAAGGTAGCACTCAAGCAATTTACTTTGGAATGGCGGAGAAATACCATGTAGTAGGTAGGTATGGTGGACACAAACGGCATAGTGGTTGGCTCAAGTATTTTGGATGCATGAGAAGTATTCCCTCTCGATACAAGGTTTAGGGTAGCAAGGTTATTTGAAACAAACACAAGGATGAAGCGGTGCAGCAAAACTCACATAAAAGACATATTGTAAACATTATAAGACTCTACACCGTCTTCCTTGTTGTTCAAACTCAATACTAGAAATTATCTAGACCTTAGAGAGACCAATTATGCAAACCAAATTTTAGCAAACTCTATGTATTTTTTCATTAATAGGTGCAAAGTATATGATGCAAGAGCTTAAACATGAGCACAAAAATTGCCAAGTATCACATTATCCAAGACATTCTAGCAATTACTACATGTATCATTTCCCGATTCCAACCATATAACAATTTAACGAAGAAGATTCAACCTTCGCCATGAATATTATGAGTAAAGCCTAAGGACATATTTGTCCATATGCAACAGCGGAGCGTGTCTCTCTCCCACACAATGAATGCTAGGATCCATTTTATTCAAACAAAACAAAAACAAAAAACAAACCGACGCTCCAAGCAAAATACATAAGATGTGATGGAATAAAAATATGGTTTAAGAAGGGGATGCCTTGGGCATCCCCAAGCTTAGACGCTTGAGTCTTCTTGATATATGCAGGGGTGAACCACCGGGGCATCCCCAAGCTTAGAGCTTTCACTCTCCTTGATCATGTTGTATCATCTCCCTCTCTTGATCCTTGAAAACTTCCTCCACACCAAACTCAAAACAACTCATTAGAGGGTTAGTGCACAATTAAAATTTACATGTTCAGAGGTGACATAATCATTCTTAACACTTCTGGACATTGCACAAAGCTACTGAAAGTTAATGGAATCGAAAAATCCATCAAGCATAGCAAAACAGGCAATGCGAAATAAAAGGCAGAATCTGTCAAAACAGAACAGTTCGTAAAGACGAATTTTATTGAGGCACCAGACTTGCTCAAATGAAAATGCTCAAATTGAATGAAAGTTGCGTACATATCTGAGGATCACTAACGTAAATTGTCATAATTTTCTAAGTTACCTACAGAGAATTTTCCCCAGATTCGTGACAACAAAGAATTCTGTTTCTGCGCAGTAATCCAAATCTAGTATGAACCTTACTATCAACGACTTTACTTGGCACAACAATGCACAAAACTAAGATAAGAAGAGGTTGCTACAGTAGTAACAACTTCCAAGACTCAAATATAAAATAAAAGGACATGGGTTGTCTCCCATAAGCGCTTTTTTTTAACGCCTTTCAGCTAGGCGCAGAAAGTGTATATCAAGTATTATCAAGAGACGAAGCATCAACAGCGGGGCGTGGAGTTTTCTCAACCATGCATAGTATTTTGGATACATAGGTTTCAGAGGCTTCCTTTTCATTAGTCTTAGGCTTGCTACTTTCATCAAACAAATTTTCAGGAACAAGCCAAGCATAATTATCATCTAGAGCTTCATGCATCGCTAGGAGCTTACATGGTATTGGTGCTTTAATCTCCCCACCATCATTAACATTATTAGTGTACTTGATTCTATCTTTATCCATCTTTTCAAGTGTTCTTTTAAAATCGGTGATCATACCAAGCCTATCATGCTTACTAAAAACTTTTCTAGCTTCTTTGGCTATATCATCAAATTCTCGCACTAGGACTTTTAGAACAAAATCTCTCTTCTCTCCCCTCTCCATATCAGAAAGTGTAAGGAACATGTGTTGTATCATGGGGTTGAGACTAATAAATCTAGCTTCCATCATGCGTATTAAACAAACAGAGGCATCTTCATAAGTAGGGACAGCTTTTGCAAGAGATATATCTTTAAGATCTTCATGCATACTAACGTGGGTGAAAAATTCTTCTATATTATCTCTTCCAATTATAGACCCTTGTCCCACAAGTATATCTTTTACAGTGAAATTAAAAGGAAACATGTTGAAATAAGTAAAGCAAATGCAAGTACTATTTTTTGTGTTTTTAATATGGCAAACAAGATAGCTAATAAAGTAAGACTAGCAACTATTTTTTTTTATGTTTTGATATAATGCAGCAAACAAAGTAGTAAATAAAACAAAGCAAGACAAAAACAAAGTAAAGAGATTGGGATGTGGAGACTCCCCTTGCAGCGTGTCTTGATCTCCCCGGCAACGGCGCCAGAAAATCTTCTTGCTGCGCGTGGTTGACGTATGTCTTTTCCGTTCAACACGCGTCCGTTGGGAACCGCAAGAGGAAGGCGTGATGTGTACAGCAGTAAGTTTTCCCTCAGTAAGAAACCAAGGTTTATCGAACCAGTAGGAGCCAAGAAGCACGTTGAAGGTTGAAGGCGGCGAGATGTAGTGCGGCGCAACACCAGGGATTCCGGCGCCAACGTGGAACCTGCACAACACAACCAAAGTACTTTGCCCCAACGAAACAACGAGGTTGTCAATCTCACCGGCTTGCTGTAACAAAGGATTAGATGTATAGTGTGGATGATGATTGTTTGCAGAAAACAGTAGAACAAGTATTGCAGTAGATTGTATTCGATGTAAAAGAATGGACCGGGGTCCACAGTTTACTAGTGGTGTCTCTCCCATAAGATAAATAGCATGTTGGGTGAACAAATTACAGTTGGGCAATTGACAAATAGAGAGAGCATGACAATGCACAAACATGATATGATGAGTATTGTGAGATTTAATTGGGCATTACGACAAAGTACATAGACCGCTATCCAGCATGCATCTATGCCTAAAAAGTCCACCTTCAGGTTATCATCCGAACCCCTTCCAGTATTAAGTTGAAAACAACGAGACAATTGCATTAAGTATGGTGCATAATGTAATCAATAACTACATCCTCGGACATAGCATCAATGTTTTATCCCTAGTGGCAACAACACATCCACAACCTTAGAACTTTCCGTCATCGTCCCGGATTTAATGGAGGCATGAACCCACTATCGAGCATAAATACCCCCTCTTGGAGTTAAGAGTAAAAACTTGGCCGGAGCCTCTACTAATAACGGAGAGCATGCAAGATCATAAACAACACATAGGTAATAGATTGATAATCAACATAACATAGTATTCTCTATCCATCGGATCCCAACAAACACAACATATAGCATTATAGATAGATGATCTTGATCATGTTAGGCAGCTCACAAGACCCGACAATGAAGCATAATGAGGAGAAGACAACCATCTAGCTACTGCTATGGACCCATAGTCCAGGGGTGAACTACTCACTCATCACTCCGGAGGCGACCATGGCGGTGTAGAGTCCTCCGGGAGATGATTCCCCTCTCCGGCAGGGTGCCGGAGGCGATCTCCTGAATCCCCCGAGATGGGATTGGCGGCGGCGGCGTCTCTGGAAGGTTTTCCGTATCGTGCTCTCGGTACTGGGGGTTTCGCGACGAAGACTATATGTAGGCGGAAGGGCAGGTCAGGGGGCCACACGGGGGCCCCACACGCTAGGGCCGCGCGGGCCCTCCTGGGCCGCGCCGCCCTAGTGTGGCGGCGCCCCGTGGCCCCACTTCGTCTTCCCTTCGGTCTTCTGGAAGCTTCGTGGCAAAATAGGCCCCTGGGCGTTGATTTCGTCCAATTCCGAGAATATTTCCTTACTAGGATTTCTGAAACCAAAAACAGCAGAAAACAACAACTGGCTCTTCGGCATCCCGTTAATAGGTTAGTGCCGGAAAATGCATAAATATGATATAAAGTATGCATAAAACACGTAGATATCATCAATAATGTGGCATGGAACATAAGAAATTATCGATACGTCGGATACGTATCACATACCTGAAGAAGTGTCACCCAGAAATGGCCGATACACCATTGAGAGATACAGTTCTGCTAGAGGAGGTTCAGTTGGAAAGTGATATCACTTATGAGGAGAAGCCCTTTAAAATTATAGAAATGGCTGAAAGGTTTACTCGAACTAAGACCATTAAGTTTTGCAAAGTTCAATGGAATCACCATTCCGAGGAAGAAGCTACGTGGGAACGTGAAGAAGATTTGAAGACAGAATACCCATACCTATTTGCTAGCCAATCTGAATCTCGAGGACGAGATTTTTCTTAAGGGGGGTAGGTTTGTAACATCCCAAATTTTACAATTAAGGATGTTAATAGTTGCATCATATCATCATGGCATACTATTTTTAAAATTTGCAAATTTGGTTTCCAAATTACTTCAATATTATGTTTAGGGCTGAAATCTAAATAAATGATTAACTTTCGCAGATTTTTTATCTGATTTTTGTTTTACTCTCTTCAAATTTGTAAAGCTCATATGAGATAAGAAACAGATAACGAAAAAAAACAAAAAGAAAAGGAACGACTGGAACAGGCTTACCAAACAAAGCCACGTCCTCCGCGCACGCGCACGACCATCGGCCAGTCCGGCCTGGCTAGGCAACGTACGCAACGGAAGCTAACTCTTAACTTTTATTTGTTTTCTTTCTCCCCTAACGATGCTGACAGCTGGGGCCCGCGTATCGTCTTCAACCTCCTGGACGAGTTCGACAGGAACACGGGCTAACTACCGACTCAAAATCCCCAGAAAATCGCCCCGATTCCGTTCGAATCCGTGCCCCCTACGCCACTGGGATGAGAATTTACCGTACGCGGAATTCTCATATAATAATAGCTATCAATCAAGCATTGAGATGGCTCCATTCGAAGCACTATATGGTAGGAAGTGCAGAACTCCATTGCTATGGAATGGAGTAGGAGAGCACAATTTGTTTGGGCCTGACATGATCAAAGAAGCTGAAGAAAAAGTAAGACTTATCCGTGATCAACTGAAAATAGCACAATCCAGACAAAAGAGTTACGTTGATTTTAAGCGTAGGGAAGTAATTTATGAAATAGGAGACCCGTCATATCTCAGAGTTTCACCACAACGTGGAGTTAAAAGATTTGGAATCAAAGGAAAGTTAGCATCACGTTTTATAGGACCATACAAGATTCTAGCACGCAAATAAGAAGTTGCATAACAGCTGGAATTGCCAGAAGTCCTATCTGCCGTCCACAATGTGTTCCATGTGTCATAGCTGAAAAAGTGTCACCCAGAAATGACCGATACACCATTGAGAGATACAGTTCTGCTAGAGGAGGTTCAGTTGGAGAGTGATCTCACTTATGAGGAGAAGCCCGTTGAAAATCTAGAAACGGCTGAAAGGTTTACTCGAACTAAGACCATTAAGTTTTGCAAAGTTCAATGGAATCACCATTCAGAGGAAGAAGCTACGTGGGAACGTGAAGAAGATTTGAAGACAGAATACCCATACCTATTTCCTAGCCAATCTGAATCTCGAGGACGAGATTTTTCTTAAGGGGGTAGGTTTGTAACATCCCAAATTTTACAATTAAGGATGTTAATAGTTGCATCATATCATCATGGCATACTATTTTTAAAATTTGCAAATTTGGTTTCCAAATTACTTCAATATTATGCTTATGGCTGAAATCTAAATAAATGATTTACTTTCACGTATTTTTTTTATCTGATTTTTGTTTTACTCTCTTCAAATTTGTAAAGCTCATATGATATAAGAAACAAATAAAGAAAAAACAAAAAGAAAAGGAAAGGAACGACCGGAACAGGCTTACCAAACAAAGCCACGTCCTCCACGCACGCGCACGACCATCGGCCAGTCCGGCCTGGCTAGGCAACATACGACTCAGCGGAAGCTAACTCTTAACTTTTATTTGTTTTCTTTCTCCCCAAACGATGCTGATAGCTAGGGTCCGCGTATCATCTTCAACCTCCTGGATGAGTTCGACAGGAACACGGGCTAACTACCGACTCAAAATCCCCAGAAAATCGCCCCGATTCCGTACGAATCCGTGCCCCCTACGCCACTGGGATGAGAATTTACCGTACGCGGAATTCTCATATAATAATAGCTATCAATCAAGCATTGAGATGGCTCCATTCGAAGCACTATATGGTAGGAAGTGCAGAACTTCATTGCTATGGGATGGAGTAGGAGAGCGCAATTTGTTTGGGCCTGACATGATCAAAGAAGCTGAAGAAAAAGTAAGACTTATCCGTGATCGACTGAAAATAGCACAATCCAGACAAAAGAGTTACGTTGATTCTAAGCGTAGGGAAGTAATTTATGAAATAGGAGACCGGGCATATCTCAGAGTTTCACCACTACGTGGAGTTAAAAGATTTGGAATCAAAGGAAAGTTAGCACCATGTTTTATAGCACCATACAAGATTCTAGCACCCAAAGGAGAAGTTGCATATCAGCTGGAATTTCCAGTAGTCCTATCTACCCTCCACAATGTGTTCCATGTGTCACAGCAGAAGAAGTGTCACCCAGAAATGGCCGATACACCATTGAGAGATACAGTTCCGCTAGAGGAGGTTCAGTTGGAAAGTGATCTCACTTATGAGGAGAAGCCCGTTAAAATTCTAGAAACGGCTGAAAGGTTTACTCGAACTAAGACCATTAAGTTTTGCAAAGTTCAATGGAATCACCATTCAAAGGAAGAAGCTACGTGGGAACGTGAAGAAGATTTGAAGACAGAATACCCATACCTGTTTGCTAGCCAATCTGAATCTCGAGGACGAGATTTTTCTTAAGGGGGTAGGTTTGTAACATCCCAAATTTTACAATTAAGAATGTTAATAGTTGCATCATATCATCATGGCATACTATTTTTAAAATTTGCATATTTGGTTTCCAAATTACTTCAATATTATGCTTAGGGATGAAATCTAAATAAATGATTTACTTTCGCAGATTTTTTATCTGATTTTTGTTTTACTCTCTTCAAATTTGTAAAGCTCATACGAGATAAGAAACAAATAAAGAAAAAAAAAAAAAAACAGAATGACCGGAACAGGCTTACCAAACAAAGCCACGTCCTCCGCGCACGCGCAAGACCATCGGCCAGTCCGGCCTGGCTAGGCAACGTACATAGCGGAAGCTAACTCTTTACTTTTATTTGTTTTCTTTCTCCCCTAACATGCGGACAGCTGGGCCCGCGTATCGTCTTCAACCTCCTGGACGAGTTCGACAGGAACACGGGCTAACTACCGTCTCAAAATCCTCAGAAAATCGCCCCGATTCCATTCGAATCCGTGCCCCCTACGCCACGGAATCCCCTCTATATATTCCCCCGCATTAGCCCCTCTCCGTTTTCCCAAACTTTAGACTACCTGAGAGCTCGTTCCAATCTCGCCGGAGTTCGTCGCTGCGAACTTGAAGTCGAGGTTCCAGGACCTCCGAGTAAATTACATATACATACCACTTTTGGGGCAGGTTTCGAGTTAGTTCCATCTTTGGTAATTTTAACAAGTAACTACCACTTCTGGGGCAGCAAGTATCAAATAGCGCAATTCTTCCGTTGACACCAATTTAACCGTGCGGGCTCACATGTTAAAGCAAACGCCCGTCAGCCAGCCGTTAGGGCAGCAAGCCTTGCTCCTTCATCCGTTCTTCTCAGTTAATTCTGTTCGAGCGTGCTTGTCTAAAAGACGTATAGGCGAATGCTCATCCCCTGTTCTTAGAATACTTCCCTCATTTGGGCAAGGGCAGGGACGAGCAGCACGCTCCGCCGGCGCGGCCCGGCAGAGGCATGGCGCGAGGAGAGCCGCCAAGGTGCGCGCGCGGGTGATCGCCGTTGCTGCTGCTGTCGCTCGCTTGATCGGGGCGCTGCTGTTCGCTGGCCGAGCCGCTGCTGTTGCGCACGCGCACGCCGGCAAGCGGACTAGGCGCGGAGCGAGGCGAGGCAGCCGAGGGGAAATCAGTTCGTGATGTTGAGGGTGTCGATGGAGCCGGAGACGGGCGGCGCAGTCACGCAGGTCCGGCGGCGCGGCCAAACGCGAACGGTCGAGGCTACTACTGCTTGCGGGCGATGCTGCTGCATGGTTTCTGCTCATGCGCACGCTGTGTGTTGGCTTGCTAGAGTTGCTGCATGTGCGGGTGAGGGTGAGGGAGAGCGCCGCTGCTTTCTGCTTGCCTGCTCTGCTTGCGCGCTACTGCATGCGCACGCATCGCTGCTTGCGTGCTGTTGCTGCTATCGCCCGACGAGCGGGGCTGGACGGGAGGAAATGGACGGGCACGCACACGGGCGCGCGAGCGGCAGGCCGGCAGCGGTCTGTGACGGGCGCGAGCACGGGTTGAGCAGGACACGTCGCGGGTAGCAGGAGATGCTGTCGTCGTCACCATGGATAGGCGGCGGTGTTCGCAGGGGCGGGCGAAGACGCGCAAGAGCTCGCGGGGGCGGGCGCCGGCGCGGGTGAAGGCGTGAAGGAGCTTCCGGGCGCATCAGCTGGCACGGACGACGATGGTGCTATCGCAAGGCGCAGTCGAGGCTGGGCCGGACGACGGTGGCGCAGGCCGGCAGGCGCGCGCGGGCGGCGCAGACGGACGAGCGCACGACGGACGCGCACGGCCGGGCGCAAGACGACAGACACGCGCGGACGGCACGTTGTTGCTGCTGCTGAGTTGTCGTCGTCACGTCTGTCGAGGACGACGTCGAGATCGCCGCGCGCCCACGGGATGAGGATCGTGGACGTGCCCTAACGCTGGCCGACGGGCGTTTGCTCTGACATGTGGGTTGGTGTAGTTAAATCAGCGTCAACACCAGAATTGTGCTATTTGTTACTTGTTATTTGTTAAAATTACTAAAGATGGTACGAATTTGAAATCGTTGCCCCAATAGTGGTACCTATATGGGACCTTCTGCCTCTGCTTTTCTCTCTAAGCTTTCTAGGTCGTCGACAACATCGTTCTCACCCCTTTTCCCCTCACGCAGGACCACAGAAACGACCAGACAACAATGCCGGAGTTTCGCCGGACTTCATCGTTTCCAGCCGGAGTTAGACGCCGTTCGGAAGTAGGAGAGCTGCTGACGAGGACGGAGAAGGAGATATCTCGACAAGCCACACCTCACCGTCACCTTCGTCAAGCCCGGAGACCACCGCACCATCTCCATCCACGCCCGGTCGCCGCGTCCGTCCTCATCCACCACCGGTAACGCTCCCAGCATCGTGTGTAGCAACGGTAGTACATATGTATCAATACACCGGTATCAGCCTATCATGTATTGCCACGTGGGCTGTTCAGTTCAACTACGCGCTAATTAGATCGATTCCAATGCATGATATGTATCAAAGCACGTGGGCTATTCAGCTAATCAGTTCAACTACTAGCTCACGGCAAAACTTTGATAAAATCATAACTTTAAATTTAGATCTTCGTTTTAGTTAATTTTTTTACATTAGTTTGATGGTTAAATTCTCTATCTGCTGGTGTAAAGTTTTCTTATTATAGAATTTTCAAATCTGTCACCCTTTAAAAATATAAAAATAAATCGCGTCGCGTATGTGATCTATCGGATCAGAAAACTGCTAGCTCATGTCTCATGTTAGACTTCAAAAATTTGTAACTTTAAATCTGGACCTTATATTTAGATGTTTGTTCTTGCGATGGATTCGTAATTAAATTCTCTACCCGCTGATACTAATTTTGCAAATTAAAGAATTTTTGAATTTATCAGTTAAAAGTTGAATTTAGTATATTAGCATGTTAAATTGTTCACGTGTCGCCGGAGCCACTGAAGCCGAGCCAAGCTGAAGCGAGCCAAGCCGCCAGCCGAAGTCCAGCCGAACCTGAAGCCGAGGAGCGCCACATCCGTCTAATCAAGATCCGATGCATCGGGACGCGCCACGTCTCTGCTTAAAACACCAAAATCTGAATACTTCCGAAAATTATAATTAAATAACCGTAACTCCGTTTTGATCGATTCTTTTTTCGTTAGTTTCAGAATCTTATTATCTACACTTTGGAGTTGGAATTTTCAAATTATAAGTAACTAATTTTCACGTTTGTAATATTGGATATTAAACCTCATCTTGAACATAATTGGAGTTATTTAGTTAATACATGTTGGAAATCAATGTGTGGGATGTCCCCTGCATGTTAGACTTGATGCATAATATTTTTGGTCGAAATTTAAGTATTTTATATCATAATTGCATGCATGCATATAGTGTGAAACATTATTGTTGCATTGATTATTCATTAAAATTATTATTTTTACCTTTGCGATAGATTGTGCGGAGTGCGCGAGTGCTGCTGAGGAGGAATATTGTTTAGAGTGCTGTTCGGATCAAGGCAGGTTACACCTTTGTTCATATTGAAAGGACACGGATGTCGCCTAGAGGGGGGGTGAATAGGCGATTTAAAACTTTTACGAGATGGGCTTAACAAATGCGGAATAAAACTAGCGTTTACTTTGTCAAGCCCAAAGCCTATATACTATTGTTCACCTATGTGCACCAACAACTTATTCTAAGCAATGATTCACCTATGTGCACCAACAACTTATGCTAAGCAATACAAGCAAGTATGTGATAGCAAGATATATATAACTTCAAGCACGATGGCTATCACAAGGTAAAGTGCATAAGTAAAGAGCTCGGGTATAGAGATAACCGAGGCACGCGTGAGACGATGATTTATCCCGGAGTTCACACTCTTGCGAGTGCTAATCTCCGGTGGAGAGGTGCGGTTGCTTAGTGCTCCCGAACGCCACAAGAGGCTCACCTTGAGGTGTGGTTGCTCGATGCACACCAACGCCACAAAGGCCTCACCCCAAGATGCGGTACTCACACCACACACCGAACGCCACGAAGGCGCCTCACCTAAATCTCCGGTGACCCTCGCCACAAAGGCCTAGGTCACGGTTCCACTAAGGGATTTCCTTCGAGGCGGAAACCGGGCCTTACACAAAGGTTGGGGCACACTTCCACAACTTAATTGGAGGCTCCCAACAAATCGCCACAAAGGCCTAGAATCCGTCTAGGGTTCCAAAAACCCAAGAGTAACAACCTTCTTGCTTTCACCACCACGAATCACCGTGGAGAACTCAAACCGATGCACCAAATGCAATGGCAAGAACACCACAAAGATGCTCAAGTACTTCTCTCTCAAATTCCAACAAAGCTACAAAAGCTATTGGAGGAATAAGAGAGGAAGAACAAATAGGAGGAGGAACACCAAATTTCTCCAAGATCTAGATCTAGTGGATTCCCCTCACAAAGAGAGGGATTTGATTGGTGGAGATGTAGATCTAGATCTCCTCTATCTTTCTCTCAAATAGATGCAAGATTCATGGGAGGGAGAGGGAGATAGCAAGCTCAAAGAAGGTCAACAATGGGGGCAAAAACGAGCTCAAACGGATGGGGAACATTGGGGAAGAAGACCCCCTTAAATAGGGCAAGAGAAATCTGCCCGTTATGCACAAAACTTGTCAAAACCGGAACTTCCGGTCATTTGGGGCGGAACTTCCGCCCCCCGGAAGTACCGGCCAAGTTCCGGATGAAGTGGGGCGTCCCCGGTAAGCTTACAGTATACTTTCTGCGTGCAGATTCGTCATTTCCGGAAGTTCACCGGAAGTAGGGCGGAAGTTCCGGCCAACTTCCGGCCAAAAAACTGCTCCACGAAAACTTCAATAACTTTTGCATCCGGACTCCGATTTTGATGATCTTGGGCTCGTTTCGAAGCTAGTAAAAATCTCTAGAAGATTATGCATGGAACCATCATAGTCCAGTAAGGTAGGATAGAAACAATTGGATAAAGGTTTTACCTATCTATAAACAGCAAACCGGTAAAACCTCCAATATGGAAAATGCAACAACTTGAGTTAGGAAACTCGGATTTAGGTGAATCCAATTTTGTTGTAAAGAAGATGACAAGAGCTACCCCACAAAGAGTGAAAGGCTTAAGAACAAGTGGGGTAGGTTTTTCTATGTATTTTAGAGTGAAACCTCTCAATACGAGAAACCGAGAAAAACTCCAATATCGAAAACGCAACAAGTGATTCATGCGGAATCTGTTTCCGATGAACTAGAGCTTGCTATGGAAATAACCACAAGCTCTAAATCACCACATGGATAAGATCCAAATAACAACCAAGAAATATGATGCAAGGATGCAAATGTTTGAGCTCTCTCCGAACGATACGATCTAGTTACTCACTCGAGAGCCCTCTTGATAGTACGACAACTAAACTATAAAACGGTCTCCAACTACACCATGAGACCTGTAAGAAAGAAACCCTATCAAGAGCAAACCTTAACCTTGCGCGTTCCTCTTGAGCTCGATGAAGACGATCTTGATCACAACAAGATGGAACGCCTTTCTTGATTGTGCTTGCTTGATGAAGTCTTGTGGATTGCTCCCCATAATCCACCATGGGAGAGCATTTTCTTCGGCACATCTTCACATATCCATGATCACCATATGGATGGCAAGCTTCAAGCAAATGATCTCTTAGAGATGGCTCATCTTGAACTTGCACTTCATTTCTTCATTCTTCATCATGTTGATGTCTTGAAGTTAACTTTGAGGGATCACTTCATCTTCATCTTCAAGACATACTTGATACTTGATATCCTTCATTAATTTCTTATTAATGCAACCTTGAAGCCAACATATGGTTCAAGCATTGCCTATGGACAACACCTACAAATATAACTCAATGCAAACATTAGTCCATAGGGATTGTCATTAATTACCAAAACCACACATGGGGGTCCATGCACTTTCACATATGTTTGTCCCAATTTTTCTACTATGCATGTCTTTTTTCCTTCAAATGATTAGTATGCATGTGTAGGATGTTTTGGTAGATTTTACTTGGTAAATATTTTACAAGTTCGTGTGCTATTTTGTAGATTGCCATGAGTAGAAATATTACTTAGAAATATTTCCACTTGATATCATGGTCATAGGAATCCCTAAATTTTTCTAAGTGCCATATAAATACGGATGGGTACAAAAGAAAATTTCTAAGTACTGGAGCTCTGTTTATGAGCGCAACTTTACTCCCAAAAGTCTTTTTCAAAATAAAACTAAGTTTTCTTCTGGGTGGAATGGTTTTGTCAGGACAACGAGTGGAGATTGGTGGACGACTGCCGCCCAGGATCAAAGAAGTGTAGGATAACGTTGCATAGAAAACAAAAAATTTCCTACCGCGAACACGCAATCCAAGCCAAGATGCAATCTAGAAGACGGTAGCAACGAGGGGGTATCGAGTCTCACCCTTGAAGAGATTCCAAAGCCTACAAGATGAGGCTCTTGTTGCTGCGGTAGACGTTCACTTGCCGCTTGCAAAAGCGCGTAGAAGATCTTGATCACGATCGCTTCCGGCGCCACGAACGGGCAGCACCTCCGTAGTCGGTCACACGTTCGGTTGTTGATGAAGACGACGTCCACCTCCCGTTCCAGCGGGCAATGGAAGTAGTATCTCCTCTTGAATCCGACAGCACGACGGCGTGGTGTCGATGGCGGTGGAGAACTCCTCGGAGCTTTGCTAAAGCTACGCGGGAGATATGGAGGAGAGGGGGGCGGCTAGGGTTTGGGAGGGGGTGGCCGGCCACTTCAATGGGGCGGCCAGCTTGTGGTCTTGGGGTGGCCGGCCCCCTCCCTTGGCCCCTCATTATATAGGTGGAACCCCAAGTGTTGGTCTCCAAGTCTTCGAATAAGTCCCGAACCTAAAACCTTCCATATGGTGGGCAAACCTACCCAAGCTAGGACTCCCACTAGAGGTGGGAGTTCCACCTCCCATATGGGGGTGGCCGGCCCCCTAAGGGGAGTCCACTTGGGACTCCACCCCCACTAGGGTTGGCCGGCCATGGAGGTGGAGTCCCATGTGGACTCCACCTTCCTTGGTGGTTTCTTTCGGACTTTTCTAGAACCTTCTAGAACCTTCCATAGAACCTTCCGCGACATTTTAATTCACATAAAATGACATCCTATATATGAATGTTATTCTCCGGACCATTCGGAACTCCTCGTGATGTCCGGGATCTCATCCGGGACTCCGAACAAATATTCGAACTCCATTCCATATTCAAGTACTACCATTTCAACATCCGACTTTAAGTGTGTCACCCTACGGTTCGTGAACTATGCGGACATGGTTGAGTACTCACTCCGACCAATAACCAATAGCGGGATCTGGAGATCCATAATGGCTCCCACATATTCAAAGATGACTTTGGTGATCGAATGAACCATTTACATACAATACCAATTCCCTTTGTCACGCGATATTTTACTTGTCCGAGGTTTGATCTTCGGTATCACTCTATACCTTGTTCAACCTCGTCTCCTGACAAGTACTCTTTACTCGTACCGTGGTATGTGGTCTCTTATGAACTCATTCATATGCTTGCAAGACATTACACGACATTCCACCGAGAGGCCCAGAGTATATCTATCCGTCATCGGGATGGACAAATCCCACTGTTGATCCATATGCCTCAACTCATACTTTCCGGATACTTAATCCCACCTTTATAACCACCCATTTACGCAGTGGCGTTTGGTGTAATCAAATTACCTTTCCGGTATAAGTGATTTACATGATCTCATGGTCATAAGGATTAGGTAACTATGTATCGAAAGCTTATAGCAAATAACTTAATGACGAGATCTTATGCTACGCTTAATTGGGTGTGTCCATTACATCATTCATACAATGATATAACCTTGTTATTAATAACATCCAATGTTCATGATTATGAAACTAATCATCCATTAATCAACAAGCTAGTTAAGAGGCATACTAGGGACTTCTTTGTTTGTCTACATATCACACATGTACTAATGTTTCGGTTAATACAATTATAGCATGATATATAAACATTTATCATAAACATAAAGATATAAATAATAACCACTTTATTATTGCCTCTAGGGCATATCTCCTTCGATCTCCCACTTGCACTAGAGTCAATAATCTAGATTACATTGTAATATACCTAACACCCATGGCATTCTGGTGTTGGTCATGCTTTGCCCTAGGGAGAGCTTTAGTCAACAGATCTGCTACATTCAGATCAGCGTGTACTTTACAAATCTTTACTTCTCCATCTTCGATGTACTCGCGAATCGAGTGGTAACGCAGCTTGATATGCGTCAGCCTCTTGTGTGACCTTGGCTCTTGTGCATTGGCGATGGCACCCATGTTATCACGATAAATGATTAATGGGTCCAATGCACTAGGAACCACACTCGAGCTCTACAATGAACCTCTTCATCCATACCGCTTCGATGAAGCCTCGAAGCCGCTATGTACTCCGATTCCGTTGAAGACTTCGCCACCGTGCACTTGCTTCGAGCTTGCCCAGCTTACTCGCAGCACCATTCAATATAAACACGTACCCGGACCGTGACTTAGAGTCATCAGGATCAGTGTTCCAACTTGCATCGGTGTAACCACTTACAACGAGCTCTTGGTCACCTCCATAACAAAGAAACATATCCTTAGTTCTTTTCAAGTACTTCAGGATATTCTTGACCGCTGTCCAGTGTTCCATTCCTGGATCACTTTGATATCTGCTAGTCAAACTAACGGCATGTGCTATATCCGGTCTAGTACATAGCATGGCATACATGATAGATCCTATCGCCGAGGCATAGGGGATATTACTCATCCTTTCTCTTTCTTCTCGCCGTAGCCGGTCCTTGAGTCTTACTCAAGACCTTGCTCGGTAACATAGGTAAGAACCCTTTCTTACTTTCGTCCATTCTAAACTTCTTTAGAATCTTGTCCAGGTATGTACTCTGTGATAGCCCTATTAGGCGTCTTGATCTATCTCTATAAATCTTGATGCCTAATATATACGATGCTTCACCAAGGTCTTTCATTGAAAAACTATTATTCAAATAACCTTTAACACTCGCTTAATAGTTCTATATCATTCCCGATCAATAATATGTCATCTACATATAATATCAGGAATGCTACAGAGCTCCCACTCACTTTCTTGTAAATACAGGCCTCTCCATGACACTGTATAAACCCGAAGTCTTTGATCACCTTATCAAAGCGTCGGTTCCAACTTCTCGATGCTTGCTTCAGTCCATAGATTGAACGCTGAAGTTTGCATACTTTGTCGGCATTTTTAGGATCGACAAAACCTTTGGGTTGTACCATATACAACTCTTCCTCAATGTCTCCATTAAGGAACGCCGTTTTGACATCCATCCGCCAAATCTCATAATCGAAAAATGCAGCTATTGCTAACAAAATCCTCACAGATTTTAGCTTCGCTACAGGTGAGAAAGTCTCATCGTAGTCAACTCCTTGAATTTGTCGGAAACCCTTTGCGACAAGTCGAGCTTTATAGACGGTAATATTACCATCAAGCATCTGTTTTTTCTCTTGAAGATCCATTTATTCTTGACAGCCTTTCGGCTATCGGGTAAGTCTACCAAAGTCCATACTTTGTTATCATACATGGATCCCATTTCGGATTTCATGGCTTCTTGCCATTTGTTGGAATCTCGGGCTCATCATCGCTTCTTCATACGTCGCAGGGTCCTCATCATTGTTATCCACAATCATGACATTTAGACAAGGATCATACCAATCAGGAGTGGTACGTTCCCTTGTCGATCCGCGAGGTTCGGTAGTTTCCTCGTTCGAAGTTTCATGATCATTATCATTAGCTTCCTCTCGTTGCCGGTGTAGGCGGTACAGGTACAACTTCCGATCTTGCGCTACTCGATCAACGAGTATAGATTCATCAATCTCATCAAGTTCTACTTTTCTTCCGAGTCACTTCTTTAGTGAGAAATTCTTTCTCAAGAAAGGTTCCGTTCTTAGCAACAAAGATTTTGCCTTCGGATCCGTGATAGAAAGTGTACCCTATAGTTTCCTTAGGGTATCCTATGAAGACGCATTTCTCCGCTTTGGGTTCTAGCTTGTCCGGTTGTAACTTCTTTACATAGGCTTCGCAACCCCAAACTTTCGAGAACGACAGACTTAGGTTTCTTATTAAACCATAATTCATACGGTGTCGTTTCTACGGATTTTGATGGTGCTCTATTTAAAGTGAATGCGGCTGTCT
The DNA here is from genome assembly GCF_022539505.1 of Lolium rigidum. Classification (NCBI taxonomy): domain Eukaryota; kingdom Viridiplantae; phylum Streptophyta; class Magnoliopsida; order Poales; family Poaceae; genus Lolium; species Lolium rigidum. The sequence goes on along the minus strand of NC_061510.1, from coordinate 359,381,429 downwards.
CTAATGCATAACTCCAAAAAGATAACGGCAAATCAGTAAGAGACATCATAGAACGAACCATATCTAAGAGAGTTCGATTACGACGTTCGGACACACCGTTTCGTTGTGGTGTTCCCGGCGGTGTCAATTGTGAAAGTATTCCGCATTTCTTTAAATGCATGCCAAATTCATAACTCAGATATTCGCCTCCACGATCAGATCGTAGAAATTTAATCTTCTTGTTACGTTGATTTTCTACTTCACTTTGGAATTCCTTGAACTTCTCGAAAGTTTCGGATTTATGTTTCATGAAATAGATATACCCATATCTACTCAGATCATCTGTGAAGGTTAGAACATAACGATAACCACCGCGCGATGCTATGCTCATTGGTCCACACACATCGGTATGTATGATTTCCAATAAGTCAGTAGCTCGCTCCATTATACCAGAAAATGGAGTCTTTGTCATTTTTTCCATTAGACATGCTTCGCATCTATCAAGTGACTCAAAGTCAAGTGATTCAAGTAATCCATCGAGTATGGAGTTTCTTCATGCGTTTCACTCCAATATGACCAAGACGACAGATGCCACATATAAGTAGAATTATCATTTAATTTAATTCGCTTAGCATCAATGTTATGTATATGCGCATCACTACTATCGAGATCTAACGTAAATAAGCCATTCTTTTGTGGTGCTCGACCATAAAAGATATTATTCATAAAAATAGAACAACCATTATTCTCAGACTTGAATGAATAACCGTCTTGCATTAAACAAGATCCAGATATAATGTTCATGCTCAACGCGGGTACAAAATAACAATTATTTAGGCTTAAAACTAATCCCGAAGGTAGATGTAAAGGAAGTGTGCCGACAACGATCACATCGACTTTGGATCCATTTCCAACGCGCATCGTCACTTCATCTTTCAGTAGTCTTCGTTTATTCTTTAGTTCCTGTTTCGAGTTACGTATATGAGCAACCGAACCAAGTATCAAATACCCAGGTACTAGAACGAGAACCAGTGAGATAAACATCTATAACATGTATATCGGATATACCTTCTTTCTTCTTCTTGACAAGGCCGCTCTTCGGATCAGCCGGATACTTGGAGCAATTACGCTTCCAAGTGTCCCTTCTCCTTGCGATAATAGCACTCAGCATCGGGCTTAGGGCCGTTCTTAGGTTTCATAGGAGGCGTGACAGACTTTCTTGCCACCCTTCTTGAATTTTCCCTTAGACTTGCCCTGTTTCTTGAAACCGGTGGTCTTGTTGACCATCAACACTTGGTGCTCTTTCTTGATCTCAATCTCAGCAGCTTTTAGCATGCCAAAGAGTTCGAGTAACTCCTTGTTCATGTTCTCGCATATTATAGTTCATCACAAAGTTCTTGTAACTTGGTGGCGATGATTGAAGGACACGATTAATCCCCGATCCGTTAGGAATCACTATTCCCAAGTCACCGAGTTTCTTCGCATGCCCGGTCATGGCCGCATGTGCTCACTAACGGAGCTGCCTTCTTCCATCATGCAGCTGAAGAATTGTTTCGATGCTTCATAGCATTCCACGGCCGCATGAGTCTCAAAAATAGCTTTCAGCTCTTTCATCAACTCATGAGGATCGTGGTGCTCAAAACGTTTTTGAAGATCGGATTCTAGATCGCATAGGATGGCACACTCGAACTTGAGAGTACCGTATTTTCCGAGTCTCGTAAACAGCTTTTACTTCATCGGTTTCGGTTTCAGCAGGAGGGTCACCTAGCGGTGCATCAAGCACATATTGCGGATTTCCGCCGGAGAGGAAGATCCTCACATGACGGAACCGATCGGTGAAGTTGCTACCGTTGCTCTTAAGTTTTTCTTTCTCTAGGAACTGGTTAAAATTGATTGGGGACGCCATCTCTACAACAAATATTTGCAAAAGTTTAGACTAAGTTTATGACAAATTGAGTTCAAATTTTAATTCAACATAATTAAAAATCTAGGTGAACTCCCACTCAAAACAATATCCCTCGCATTGTCTTAGTGATCACACGAACCAAATCCACCGCACCTATGTCCGATCATCACGAGACAAGGTGTGATTTCAATGGCGAACACTCAAAGTGTTCATCATATCAACCATATGATTCATGCTCTACCTTTCGGTATCACGTGTTCCGAGACCATGTCTGTACATGCTAGGCTCGTCAAGGCCACCTTAGTATCCGCATGTGCAAAACTGTCTTGCACCCGTTGTATGCACTTGTTGATTCTATCACACCCGATCATCACGAGATGCTTGATGGCGTGTATTTCACACGTTCGTTGGGCAACCCCAAGAGGAAGGTATGATGCGCACAGCAGCAGGTTTTCCCTCAGAAAGAAACCAAGGTTTATCGAACCAGGAGGAGCCAAGAAGCACGTTGAAGGTTGATGGCGGCGGGATGTAGTGCGGCGCAACACCAGGGATTCCGGCGCCAACGTGGAACCTGCACAACACAACCAAACTACTTTGCCCCAACGAAACAGTGAGGTTGTCAATCTCACCGGCTTGCTGTAACAAAGGATTAACCGTATTGTGGCTCTCGGTACTGGGGGTTTCGTCACGGAGGCTATTTGTAGGCGGAAGGGCAAGTCGAGAGGCGGCACGGGGGGCCCACACCACAGGGCCGCGCGGCCAAGGGGGGGAGCGCGCCGCCCTAGGGTTTGGCCACCCCGTGGCCCCTCTTCGTCTCGTCTTCGGTCTTCTGGAAGCTTCGTGAGAAAATAGGCCTCTGGGCTTTTATTTCGTCCAATTCCGAGAATATTTCTTTACTAGGATTTCTGAAACCAAAAACAGCAGAAAACAAGAATCGGCACTTCGGCATCTTGTTAATAGGTTAGTTCCAGAAAATGCACGAATATGATATAAAGTGTGCATAAAACATGTAGATAACATCAATAATGTGGCATGGAACACAAGAAATTATCGATACGTTGGAGACGTATCGGCATCCCCAAGCTTAGTTCTCGCTCGTCCCGAGCAGGTAAAACGATAACAAAGATAATTTCCGGAGTGACATGCCATCATAATCTTGATCATACTATTTGTAAAGCATATGTAGAGAATGCAGCGATCAAAACAATGGTGATGACATGAGTAAACAAGTGAATCATAAAGCAAAGACTTTTCATGAATAGCACTTCAAGACAAGCATCAATAAGTCTTGCATAAGAGTTAACTCATAAAGCAATAATTCAAAGTAAAGGTATTGAAGCAACACAAAAGAAGATTAAGTTTCAGCGGTTGCTTTCAACTTGTAACATGTATATCTCATGGATATTGTCAACATAGAGTAATATAATAAGTGCAATAAGCGAATATGTAGGAATCAATGCACAGTTCACACAAGTGTTTGCTTCTTGAGGTGGAGAGAAATAGGTGAACTCGACTCAACATTGAAAGTAAAAGAATGGTCCTCTCGGAGGAAAAGCATCGATTGCTATATTTGTGCTAGAGCTTTGATTTTGAAAACATGAAACAATTTTGTCAACGGTAGTAATAAAGCATATGCATCATGTAAATTATATCTTATAAGTTGCAAGTCTCATGCATAGTGTACTAATAGTGCCCGCACCTTGTCCTAATTAGCTTGGACTACCTGGATTATCACCGCAATACATATGCTTTAACCAAGTATCACAAAGGGGTACCTCTATGCCGCCTGTACAAAGGTCTAAGGAGAAAGCTCGCATTTGGATTTCTCGCTTTTGATTATTCTCAACTTAGACATCCATACCGGGACAACATAGACAACAGATAATGGACTCCTCCTTTAATGCTTTAAGCATTCAACAACAATTAATTCTTTTCTCATTAGAGATTTGAGGATGTTTGTCCAAAACTGAAACTTCCACCATGGAACATGGCTTTAGTTAGCGGCCCAATGTTCTTCTCTCACAATATGCATGCTCAAACCATTCAACTCGGTGTAGATCGCCCTTACTTCGGACAAGACGAACATGCATAGCAACTCACATGAAATTCAACAATGAGTTGATGGCGTTCCCCGATAAACATGGTTATCGCACAACAAGCAACTTAATAAGAGATAAAATGCATAATTACATATTCAATACCACAATAGTTTTTAAGCTATTTGTCCCATGAGCTATATATTGCAAAGGTGAATGATGGAATTTTAAAGGTAGCACTCAAGCAATTTACTTTGGAATGGCTGGAAAATACCATGTAGTAGGTAGGTATGGTGGACACAAATGGCATAGTGGTTGGCTCAAGTATTTTGGATGCATGAGAAGTATTCCCTCTCGATACAAGGTTTAGGCTAGCAAGGCTTGTTAGAAACAAACACAAGGATGAACGGTACAGCAAAACTCACATAAAAGACATATTGAAAGCATTATAAGACTCTACACCGTCTTCCTTGTTGTTCAAACTCAATACTAGAAATTATCTAGACCTTAGAGAAACCAAATATACAAACCAAATTTTAGCATGCTCTATGTATTTCTTCATTAATGGGTGCAAAGCATATGATGCAAGAGCTTAAACATGAGCACAACAATTGCCAAGTATCACATTACCCAAGACATTTATAGCAATTACTACATGTATCATTTTCCAATTCCAACCATATAACAATTTAACGAAGGAGAAACTTCGCCATGAATACTATGAGTAGAAACCAAGGACATACTTGTCCATATGCTACAGCGGAGCGTGTATCTCTCCCACAAAGTGAATGCTAGGATCCATTTTATTCAAACAAAACAAAAACAAAAACAAACCAACGCTCCAAGAAAAAGCACATAAGATGTGGCCGAATAAAAATGTAGTTTCAGGGAGGAACCCGATAATTTGTTGATGAAGAAGGGGATGCCTTGGGCATCCCCAAGCTTAGACGCTTGAGTCTTCTTGATATATGCAGGGGTGAACCACCGGGTGCATCCCCAAGCTTAGAGCTTTCACTCTCCTTGATCATGTTGCATCATACTCCTCTCTTGATCCTTGAAAACTTCCTCCACACCAAACTCGAAACAACTCATTAGAGGGTTAGTGCACAATATAAATTGACATATTCAGAGGTGACACAATCATTATTAACACTTCTGGACATTGCATAATGCTACTGGACATTAGTGGATCAAAGAAATTCATCCAACATAGCGAAAGAGGCAATGCGAAATAAAAGGCAGAATCTGTCAAAACAGAACAGTTCGTATTGACGAATTTTAAAATGGCACCAGACTTGCTCAAATGAAAATGCTCAAATTGAATGAAAGTTGCGTACATATCTGAGGATCATGCACGTAAATTGGCATAATTTTCTGAGCTTCCTGCAGGGCAGTGGGCTCAGATTCGTGACAGCAAAGAAATCTGGAACTGCGCAGTAATCCAAATCTAGTACTTACTTTTCTATCAACGGCTTAACTTGGCACAACAAAACTCAAAACTAAGATAAGGAGAGGTTGCTACAGTAGTAAACAACTTCCAAGACACAAAATAAAAACAAAGTACTGTAGGTAAAAACATGGGTTGTCTCCCATAAGCGCTTTTCTTTAACGCCTTTCAGCTAGGCGCAGAAAGTGTGTATCAAGTAACATCGAGAGATGAAGCATCAACATCATAATTTGTTCTAATAATAGAATCATAAGGTACCTTCATTCTCTTTCTAGGGAAGTGTTCCATACCTTTCTTGAGAGGAAATTGATATTTTATATTACCTTCCCTCATATCAATAGTAGCACCAACGGTTCGAAGAAAAGGTCTTCCCAATATAATTGGACAAGATGCATTGCATTCAATATCCAAGACAACAAAATCAACGGGAACAAGATTATTGTTAACGGTAATGCGAACATTATCAACTTTACCCAAAGGTTTCTTTGTAGAATGATCAGCAAGATTAACATCCAAATAACAATTTTTCAGCGGTGGCAAGTCAAGCATATTATAAATTTTCTTCGGCATAACGAAATACTTGCACCAAGATCACATAAAGCATTACAATCAAAATCTTTAACCTTCATCTTAATGATGGGCTCCCAACCATCTTCTAGCTTTTTAGGAATAGAGGCTTCGCGCTCTAGTTTCTCTTCTCTAGCTTTTATGAGAGCATTTGTAATATGATGCGTGAAAGCCAAATTTATAGCACTAGCATTAGGACTTTTAGCAAGTTTTTGCAAGAACTTTATAACTTCAGAGATGTGGCAATCATCAAAATTCAAACCATTATAATCTAAAGCAATGGGATCATCATCCCCAATGTTGGAAAAAATTTCAGCAGCTTTATCACGGGCAATTTCAGCAGTTTTAGCAGTTTCAGGCAGTTTTTCGCGCTTTGCATTAGAAGTGGAAACATTGCTAACACCAATTCTTTTATTAGTATGAGTAGGAGGTGCAGCAACATGTGTAGCATTAGCATTACTAGTGGTGGTAATAGTCCAAACTTTAGCTATATTCTTCTCTTTAGCTAGTTTTTCATTTTCTTCTCTATCCCACCTAGCACGCGAGTTCAGCCATTAATCTTATATTCTCATTAATTCTAACTTGAATGGCATTTGCTGTAGTAGTAATTTTATCATCTAAATCCTCAGGTTTAGCAGCCATTTTATTAATTAAAGAAGATTGTGATGCGGACATGTATGAAATTCGGTTCTCGGCATTAGCAAGTTTAGTTTGCAACCCCGAGATCTCCCTATTCAGATTTTCAAGTTGATTCCCTATATTCTTCAACAAGGTAGATTGCTCATTCAATGTTTTAGTAAACAACTTATTTTGCTCATATTGTGATTGCATAAAGCTCTTAGTGGATCTTTCAATTTCTAATATCTTCTCTTCATTAGGTGAAACATATCTACCATGAGAATTACCATTGGCGGGATATGGCCTAGAATCATTGTAATTGTTATTTTTAATGAAATTCACATCAACATATTCTTTTTGAGCAGCCAATGATGCTAACGGAACATTATTATAATTAACATTAGGCCTACCACTCGCAAGCATAGACATAATAGCATCAACCTTATCACTCAAGGAAGAGGTTTCTTCGACAGAATTTACCTTCTTACCTTGTGGAGCTCTTTCCGTGTGCCATTCAGAGTAGTTGATCATCATATTATCAAGAAGCTTTGTTGCTTCACCAAGAGTGATGGACATAAAGGTACCTCCAGCAGCTGAATCCAATAAATTCCGTGAAGAAAAATTTAGTCCTGCATAGAAGGTTTGGATGATCATCCAAGTAGTCAGTCCATGGGTTGGGCAATTTTTAACCGAGAGATTTCATTCTTTCCCAAGCTTGAGCAACATGTTCGGTATCTAATTGTTTAAAATTCATTATGCTACTCCTCAAAGATATAATTTTAGCAGGGGGATAATATCTACCAATAAAAGCATCCTTGCATTTAGTCCATGAATCAATACTATTCTTAGGCGAGAGATAGCAACCAATCTTTAGCTCTTCCTCTTAATGAGAAAGGGAACAATTTTAGTTTAATAATATCACCATCTACATCTTTATATTTTTGCATTTCGCATAGTTCAACAAAATTATTAAGATGGGCAGCGGCATCATCGAACTAATTCCAGAAAATTGATCTTTCATGACAAGATTCGATAAAGCGAGGTTTAATTTCAAAGAATTCTCGCTGTAGTAGCAGGTGGAGCAATAGGTGTGCATAAGAAATCATTATTATTTGTGGTTGTGAAGTCACACAACTTAGTATTTTCAGCGTTGGCCATTTTAGCAACGAGTAAATAAAGCAAACTAGATAAAGTAAATGCAAGTAAACTAATTTTTTTGTGTTTTTGATATAGCAAACAAGATAACAAATAAAGTAAAACTAGCAACTAATTTTTTTGTATTTTGATTTAGTGCAGCAAACAAAGTAGTAAATAAAATAAAGCAAGACAAAAACAAAGTAAAGAGATTGAGAAGTGGAGACTCCCCTTGCAGCGTGTCTTGATCTCCCCGGCAACGGCGCCGGAAAAAGAGCTTGATGGCGTGTATTTCACACGTTCGTTGGGCAACCCCAAGAGGAAGGTATGATGCGCACAGCAGCAAGTTTTCCCTCGTGAAAGAAACCAAGGTTTATCGAACCGGGAGGAGCCAAGAAGCACGTTGAAGGTTGATGGTGGCGGGATGTAGTGCGGCGCAACACCGGGGATTCCGGCGCCAACGTGGAACCCGCACAACACAACCAAACTACTTTGCCCCAACGAAACGAGTGAGGTTGTCAATCTCACCGGCTTGCTTGTAACAAAGGATTAACCGTATTGTGGCTCTCGATGCGGGGGTTTCGTCACGGAGGCTATTTGTAGGCGGAAGGGCAAGTCGAGAGGCGGCACGGGGGGCCCACACCACGGGGCCGCGCGGCCAAGGGGGGCGCGCCGCCCTAGGGTTTGGCCACCCCGTGGCCCCTCTTCGTCTCGTCTTCGGTCTTCTGGAAGCTTCGTGAGAAAATAGGCCTCACGGGCTTTTATTTCGTCCAATTCCGAGAATATTTCTTTACTAGGATTTCTGAAACCAAAAACAGCGAGAAAACAGCAATCGGCACTTCGGCATCTTGTTAATAGGTTAGTTCCAGAAAATGCACGAATATGATATAAAGTGTGCATAAAACATGTAGATAACATCAATAATGTGGCATGGAACACAAGAAATTATCGATACGTTGGAGACGTATCAATGCTTCGAAACGAGAAGTCTTGGCAACGGTGCTACTAAGGATGAACACTTCATTATCTTGAGATTTTAGTGAGGGGTCATCTTATAATGCTACCGTCGCGATCTAAGCAAAATAAGATGCATAAAAGGATTAACATCACATGCAGTTCATATGTGATATGATATGACCTTTTTGTCTTTGCGCCTTTGATCTTCATCTCCAAAGCACGGACATGATCTCCATCATCTTCGGGCATGATCTCCATCATCGTCGGCGTAGCGTCAAGGTCAATGGCGCCGTCTTCATGATTGTCCTCCATGTAGCAACTATTACAACTACTTTGAAATACTACTCAACATGAAATTTAAAGACAACCATAAGGCTCCCTGCCGGTTGCCACAATACAATATTGATCATCTCATACATATTCATCATCACATTATGGCCATATCACATCACCAAACCTTGCAAAAACAAGTTAGACGTCTCTAATTTGGTTTGCATATTTTACGTGGTTTAGGGTTTTCGAGAGAGATCTAATCTACCTACGAACATGAACCACAACGCTGATACTAATGTTTTCAATAAAAGAGTAAATTGAATCTTCACTATAGTAGGAGAGACAGACACCCGCAAAGCCTCTTATGCAATACAAGTTGCATGTCGAACGAGGAACAAGTCTCATGAACGCGGTCATGTAAAGTTAGTCCGAGCCGCTTCATCCCACTATGCCACAAAGATGCAAAGTACTCAAACTAAAGATAACAAGAGCATCAACGCCCACAAAACCATTGTGTTCTACTCGTGCAACCATCTATGCATAGACACGGCTCGATACCACTTGTAGGATAACGTTGCATAGAAAACAAAAAATTTCCTACCGCGAACACGCAATCCAAGCCAAGATGCAATCTAGAAGACGGTAGCAACGAGGGGGTATCGAGTCTCACCCTTGAAGAGATTCCAAAGCCTACCCGATGAGGCTCTTGTTGCTGCGGTAGACGTTCACTTGCCGCTTGCAAAAGCGCGTAGAAGATCTTGATCACGATCGCTTCCGGCGCCACGAACGGGCAGCACCTCCGTACTCGGTCACACGTTCGGTTGTTGATGAAGACGACGTCCACCTCCCGTTCCAGCGGGCAGCGGAAGTAGTAGCTCCTCTTGAATCCGACAGCACGACGGCGTGGTGTCGATGGCGGTGGAGAACTCCGGCGGAGCTTCGCTAAAGCTACGCGGGAGATATGGAGGAGAGGGGGGCGGCTAGGGTTTGGGAGGCACTACAAAAAAAGTTGCCATGGCCGACGAAGTTGAAGTCGCGCCGTGGTTGCTGGTGTACCATGGCCGACGATTTTGGGTCCCTCCGTGGTGCATGTCAAAACTTTTTTTTTCTCGTTTTTGAGGCCACCTAGCCCGACGAAAGCGGCCAAAACGTCGCGTATGGTGGCCCGGGACGTGGTGCATCTCGAAATCTCGGGTTCGCCGGCCGAGTCAACGCAAATCCGCACCGCCGAGGGATGTAGGGCCCGGATGGCAGCCTCTCCGGCATTGTTTTTTTTCTCGATCGCGCCATCTCGTTCAACGTTCTCCGATCGAGCCGTTTACGATGCGGGATCATGGGTCCCGCATGTCATCCTCTATGAACCAAAATTCTTTCTATTCTTGGATTTTTTTTGACCCCCTGATTTCTGGCTACTTCCTTTTTCTTTTGATCCCTTGCCGCCTTGGAAACGTTGAGACCGCTGATACGTCCAAAACGTATCTACTTTCCCGAACACTTTTGCTATTGTTTGGCCTCTAATTTGTGTATTTTGGATGCAACTAATACGGACTAACGCTGTTTTCAGCAGAACTACTCTGGTGTCTCGTTTTTGTGCAGAAATCCAACTTTCGGGAAAAACCTCGGAATTTATGCAGAAGGCCCTATTTTCCCGAGGAAACTAACGGAGCCGAAGGGCAATTGAAGTGGAGGCCCGAGGGCCCCACACCACCTGGTGGCGCGGCCCGGGGGCCCGCGCGGCCAGGTGGTGTGGCCCCCTCGGCCGGCCTCCGACGCCCCCTTCGGACTACTTATTCGCCTCGACCTAAAACGCCCGGAGAGAAGTCGAAGTCGCCGAAACCCTCCGAACGCCGCCACATCGCGAAACTCCGTCGCGGGAGCCGAAGTCTCCGTTCCGGCACTCCGCCGGGACGGGGAGTGGAGGAGATCATCACCGCCATCACCGCCAACGCCTCTACATCAACCAGCCATGTTTCCCCCATCCATGTGTGAGTAATTCCCCGCTGTAGGTGAAGGGGATGGTAGGGATTGGATGAGATTGGTCATGTAATAGCATAAGATTGTTAGGGCATAGTGCCTAGTGTCCGTAGATGGTACTTTTATGATATTGTTGCAACTTGTTATGCTTAATGCTTGTCACTAGGGCCCGAGTGCCATGATCTCAGATCTGAACATGTTATTATTTCATCATGATATTCGTTGTTTATGATCTTACCTGCAAGTTGTATACACATGTCGCTGTCCGGAACCAATGGCCCCGAAGTGACGAAATCGGGACAACCGGAGGGAATGGTAGTGATGTGAGGATCACATGTGTTCACGGAGTGTTAATGCTTTGCTCCGGTACTCTATTAAAAGGAGTACCTTAATATCCAGATAGTTTCCCTTGAGGCCCGGCTGCCACCGGCTGGTAGGACAAAAGATGTTGTGCAAGTTTCTCATTGCGAGCACGTACGACTATAATTGGAACACATGCCTATTGATTGATTAGTACTTGGATACCGTATTATTATTATCTGCAAATGCCCTGCTATGATTGTTACATGAGTTTCTCTCATCCATGCAACGCCCGTCATCCGTCCCCGTGCCTACAGTATTTTAATCCCGCTGTTTACTAAAATCACTACTGCTGTCTTTGTTACTCTACTGCTCGTTATTTCACTCACTGCTACTGCTATAAAGCTGTTACCTCTTGATAAACTCTTGCGAGCAAGTCTGTTTCCAGTGCAGCTGAATTGACAACTCCGCTGTTAAGGCTTTCAAGTATTCTTTGTCTCCCCTTGTGTCGAATCAATAAATTGGGTAATACTTCCCTCGAAGACTGTTGCGATCCCCTATACTTGTGGGTCATCAAGACTATTTTCTGGTGCCGTTGCCGGGGAGCATAGCTTTATTTGGAAGTTCACTTGGATTAATATTGTTCGCTGCAAATTCTCCATCATGGGTAAAACTCGCGATACTAAGGTCGCCATATTACCATCCACTACAAGAAAAGG
>NC_061510.1:359308160-359369419 GCF_022539505.1 Lolium rigidum | reverse complement strand
TTCAGATCATAATTTGGCGTTCATGTTATTATTGATGATAACTAGGCTGGCAACGACTTAAAATACGATCAGTATTTCCGGAACTAATCCCCGGACAATGATCAAGCGCCAAATAGTCGTTTATCGTTTATCGTAAACTCAGTATAAGATCGAATTGATCAAATCGTCAGGTCATCTTCTCTGTCAAAGCCTGAAACCCGTTAGAAGAGATAATAAATACGATAATAAGATCAAGATAGGCTGAAGGCCCTTGGCTGCAAGAACAACTACAGGAATTTCTGTTAGCCTTTGATCCTGCCTCTTCTTCCATGAAACCCCCAGATTAAACCCTGCATTGAGCCACTGAGGTTTGAAAACCTGCGACCACTGACGTCACCACAGCTGATCCCATCTGGATCCAGAGATGGCACCTCCGCCTGAGAGGTAATCATCCTCCTGAGACTCTGACCCGCCAGCATCAGTCCGAGTGAGAGATAGAGTAGTTCAACCCTGATCAAATCAGTAGTAGCAGACATTACTTTCCATTAGCTTCATTGATTCTGTGAGTACTTAACAATGATCTGATCATCTATCCTGAATTTATATATTATATTTATCAGGATCCTATGGATAGAGAATAAGGTCATGACTAATGTTATTATAAATAATGAGACCTGCATACTCCGGTTTATATAGTACTCTCAGCTAAAGCATTTTGACCCAAGAGGAGTACTTACATGCCCGATAGTCTATTTTCGTACTGACACTCCGGCATTGAATGTGTTCATGTTATTGTGCTGCCATACCAGGATAAAGATTAATAAACCAGATGTGGGCTACGATTTATCGCATGAAATTATACTTCAGAATAACACCATCCGTTGTTGAAAACTAATGACCGAGGGCCTGATGATAACCCCAGTGTGACTTGGCATAGATGCTGGATTACACTGGTAATTTTGTCAATGCCCACCAATCACCATATCATCAGTAGTCATGTATGTGCATTATTATACCTTCTGATTATCGAACGTCTAATCAATTGACCATCCAAAGATGGCTTATCTGTGGAAGAGAGACATCTTTGAGAACTGGGTCCCGTTCCATCTTTTATACAATCAAACAAACTGTCGTGCAATTGATTTAAACGTTTTCTCTGCAAACAATCATTTCCAGAATACGGTTAATCCTGTTATAATGAGATTGATGAACCACCATTAAAATTTTAATAGTAGTCTGATGTGCGTATATCGGATCTCAAACAAATGATTTGCATCCCACGCTGACTGGAACCTCAACTGCTTATCTTCCAATTATGCAACCCATTTTTCTTCAGGAAACTATACAAAGCATCACACTTCCCTTAGTTGGGTTCAACGAACGGTGGAACACTACCTCGTGCCAATACAGGTGGGGCCTGTTCACTCAATCAATTTTCCTGGAACCAGCCAGTACTTGGAAAAAGAGTCTCAGCCAAAACTCCCTAGTTTTCCAGAAGTTGGACATTAAAACTGAGAGACATCAGAACAGCTTCACAAACAGCTGTTAGGTCCGGTTAGTTGCAATCCAAAATATACAAACTGAGGTAAACAATATAAAGGGTTTTAGAAAAGTAGATACGCTTTTTGGACGACTAACTCCTGTTTAGCTATTGTCATCCTCATGCAATCAATAACAAACTGAAAGCATAAAGAACTTTTCACCAATAATATTTAACAGATATGGAAGGTATATTCTCAAAGATGATGCTAACACTTTATTAAATTAATAAGATGGTATAAACAAGATCATCTTGAATAAACATAATAACCAATAAAGAACTAACAATAAGAATAATAATGCATCATGAACCATAGATAAGACTAATATCACAGAAGAGATACGATTGTATGGCATCTCGCCATTCTGATTTGATTTACAAAGAGAAATGCCCTGCAACTTCTGAGGCCTGTAGTGGATCATCGAAAGATCATCACAGTGATAAAGATTCCAAGAAAATTACTAACTAATCAAGATTTGATTGTTGATATTATATTGAATATTTAGACAATAGCTCAGAAAAAGGCTCAAAAATAAATAATGAGAGACACAAGATTGAAAAGCAAAGATTGACCTTCCAGGGAAGGACACATTTGAGCTTCATTTAGAAAAGTAGGAGAATTATTTAGAGGTTTACATACAATGAACAGGGAACAAAAATAATGAATACCTTGCCAACCACTTCAAGAAGGGCTCATGAATCATTTCATTTTATGGAATCTTCCCCTAACCTTTCTTCTACAAACTAGAACCGAATCTGTAAACACATAATCATATACCATGGCAGCGCTTTTGACTGACATGAGGCGATACTCCCTCTGAACCCAATGCGAAGGCTATAGCCACAACCGAACCCTGGAAAAATTGCCAACGCAACACGCAGAGAAGTAAACATTATTAATTAGTCAGATCGGGAATCTTACACGCTTTTTTGCAAATTATTGGAGGTTAGATAAAGTTACTGTCCATAGATCCAGCCAAAGTCAAATGACAAGGTTGAAACAAACAACTATTATACTTCTATTATAAAACACAAACACAAACGAGAACATTTGAATACTTTAGCAAAATATTATTCCATCTGGTTCATTTGTTTTCATGAATAGCATTACAAAAGACACTAACACCTATTTCATAGTTGATATAGCTGCTCCATATACTGGATTAAAGAATAGCAAAAGACTAGGGATACAAACCAAGAGAGCAAGAGAACCCATTACAGAATTATGCTTATAAAATAACGTAATCATAGATATGATAAAGAAGAACTTTTAGTTGAACAACATTGAGTTTAACAATCTATTCCTTGACTGAATGTGATGACGCAAGATATGTGCTAACGATATATAAAACAGAATTATTCATATATACCACAACGCCATAATTAATATGAATAAATAATGCAAGCAACATCCATGACATGCCACCAATAATAACTATTAATCCGTGAGACTGTCCATTTGACTCTTTCAAGTAACATAACTCAAATAGAACTATACACTGATGATGATATATAAATGAATGATCACGAACAGCCTCAATCATTGACCCAGATTGCTGAGATCAGCTACGATTATTCTTCACTGGTAGCTGGGAGAATATGAAATGAACCACGCCCATGCCACCAAAACCATTGAACTGACATAGAACTTGAGAACCAAAGAATACAAACATTTATGTAGGTTAACTGAGAATTAAGAACAAAGAAGAAGCAAGCAAAACTTTTAATGATAGCAACTAGTAGATCATAACAAATAAATAAGTAAGAACCAAGATAACAACATAAGATAATATAGTATTTTTTGTATCTTTGAAGTTTAAGAAAACAAATGTTAAAGAAAAGAAACTAAAGAAACAATGAAAGCAGATATGGTAACCACAAACTTATAATAAACTGATTTTACATAACTATGTTGTCAAGAACGCTGGTGGTATCAACATAAAGTGATAACAACCTGGGGAATGATGGTAATCTGCAACCAAACACTGTCTTATTTAGCATTGAATCCTTACTAAGAAGAAACAGAATCATTATGTGCACTTCCAATGATCATCTTCCTCCATTGAAAACCACCTGGTGAGACTAACAAGTATAATATACAACTGTTAACCGACATGTAAGAATGAGTGAGCACTGGCACTCTTGCTTGAGTTTCTTACCATGGAGTCTGACCACCTGATCCCAGATGAGGTGGAAAGAATCTAGTATGACTGGGATGATCTATCTCACAAAGAAGAAGCAACTGATACTATCGTACTTAGGAGGTCATACCGAGTCATGTTGTTGATGAAACTTGCATCTCTCTACAGCGTTCTTCCACCTCCTCTAAAGGACCATATTAGCTCTGTCGATGATCGACAACCATCGGAAGAGGGATTTTCTTCTCATCCCACGAAACACATCTATAGGCTATATTGACCAGTGACCCTGTAACAACTGATATTTTCATAAAGGTAATGAACATCAGCTCCAAATGAATGTAAATTAGACTCAACAGGAGCTCAATGTTGTCGAAAGAATAGTTCCTCCAGCAAATATGGGTCTCTGTAGGGCACATAACAAGAGAAACCAAGATGATGGGATATTCACTAGTAAGTAAGATCAAGAAAAACTGATGTAACGAATATTACATGTCTCCCTACCAATATAGTTAAATATGTAATATAAAACATTAACGCTGGGAGCTGACTGTCTCTTTATCTTACTCCTGCCTGACTAAATAAAACATTTAATAGAGAGATCCTCGACAGAGCCCAACAACCTGAGGTTGTTATCGATCCTGACAACTCACAGGGCACACATCCAAATGGATCAAAAATCTTCCATTCTCAGAATAGTAACAGAGCACACCAGAGATCTCTATCAACCATGGATTATCATTGTTTGGAACTTGAAGTTCTAACAAAATCTTGGTAGACATGTGGTTGTCTCTCATCTCTAAACGAGGTAATAGTTTCCGGCCTAACATACAAGAAGAAATCATCCAATATCCTAGATTATCAGAAAATCCATAACATAAAGGATGATATTAGGAGTCCATTTATCCTTCTTCATTGAAAGAAGGAGACGTCCCACGTTAACAACAATCGCTGATTTATAGCGCCTTCAGTGGGCCTCCTGTATATTAATTCTTTTTCTGAACAATTCTCCAAACTTAAACTTATTTCGAAATTTCAAAACAACAATAGAAACTTGATCAGAGAATATTAATTGAGGGGAATCAATTTAGGAACCGTTGACAATAATCATGACCAAAACTGAATTTCATCATCAGAATGGTTGGTGTTCACTCCCAAACATAAGCACTACAGAGTATGTAAATGATCTAAGATAGAATTAACTAAACAAACTATTTGATAGACTAATGATTTATAATCGAGAGCAAATAAATAAATTTCAAACTGAATTGAATTAGATGTGATTCAGTAAAACCCTGAGTTCTTATAAAAATGAGTGAGAGAATCCCAACAGCTTTTGGAGAGCAGCCTGGGAGAGATGATGCAAGGTGAGCTCTAAGATCATATGGTATACACTCTATCATAATGTCAGGCACCCAGCCCACAGCCATCCTCTCCAGGCTCTGTGCACCAGCTAAAATAGGAACTAACTGTATGAATTTTCATAATTTGAAAAATCTTGGTAAACAAGATATTTTCCAGTATTGTTACACACTGGCCAGGAGGCCTTTTTGAACTCAAACTAACTGGAAGAAACTAAAATAAAATGCCATAAGTTAACCAAAGCAAGTGAGTAAATGAGTGAGATGTTATTAATTTCCCCTATAGATAGCAATAATATGAACATACTGACTGTTTGGCCACCAAACAAATTTTAAGAAAGAGAAAGAGCAAAACAAACTCAAACCAATCAAATACTGAATCATTGATATGGATCCATCATGAGTCGATATTTTCTTAGGCCCGTTAGATAGACAATCTGTTATCCCACCTGATAGCTCTCTATATATAGGACAACTCCCGACGCTCAATCCTTCTCTTGTGAAAGACTGGTGGTCTGATTATCAACATGAACCTTCTTGATGGTGAATCAATAACAGCCCCATGGTAAGAAATATCCTAAGAACAACATATATTATTTACTTCGTATTTCCTCACACAATGAAAATCCACACATTTGCCACATAGTAATCAACAAAGATACTGATCCCTTAGATACCATCAGATATGAGATCAATGTCATTTGGTAAAGAAAGTACATGCATCAGAGAACAATTTATCTAAGCAAGCCCTTGTAGAGAAAGGTGATAACACTTAACACCAGCTATGTTTCATTGAAAGTACTTTAATATAATTATTTTATAGAATAAGTGAATATAGGTATAATTTTGTCACCAAACTTTTCGAACTCGCTAATGTTTATAATTAGCGCATAGTAAAATTCATCAGACTTCTTTGTTGAAATATCCTTTCATATACCCTCTTGAATAAGATAATTTAATAGTATCTACCAGTGATTGTGACAGGCTTATCCAATGTTGACGATGGAGAAAATTTTTCTTCTTCGATTTTATTTTTAGTATATGCTGTAGATTACAACTATACAGTCTTTCATTACCATGTTTCTCAGCAATAAAATCTTCTTTAGTATACTTTTTATTTTTAGCATGCTTTTCAGTGTTCTTTTTCAACCTCTTCTTTATCGTGAGTATCATTCTTATCATTATCTTTATCATGTTCATTACCACTTTCAAGCCAAAGATCTTAAATAGAAATACTATTAGGATCATTAGTGTGTTCGGGAGGATTCTACAACATTCTTATGTTTTTTTTCTTTTTCTTAGAATGAGCTCTAGGTTCAATGCGTTGAGAATCTTGTTCAATTCTTTTGGGATGCCCTTCAGGATATAGAGGATCCTGGGTAGAGACACCACCTCTAGTTGTTACTTCATAAGCATGTTTTTATTTAGCATTATTCCCTAACAAGTCATTTTGCACTTTAGTGAGTTGATCAATTTGAGTTTGAATCATATGAAAATGTTTAACAAGCATCTTAACATCATTGGAGGTTCTCTCCACAATATCATGCAATTGACTAATAGCTTGAGAATTTTCCATTAGATGATTCTCTACTCTCATATTAAAATTTTTCTTGCTTAACAATATAATTATCAAACTCATCTAAGCATTGCGCAGGAGGTTTTGAATACGTAATATCTTCCCTAGTAAAGCGTTGAAGGGAATTTACCTCAATCATGGATGAAGGGGGAATTATCTCACATATATCTTCTATAGGAGGTAGATTCTTCACATCTTCAGATTTAATACCTTTCTCCTTGAGAGACTTCTTGGCTTCCCTCATATCTTCATCATTCAATTTAATTAAACCCCTCTTCTTCACTATTGGCGTTGGAGTTGGTTCAGGCGTATTCCAATCATCATAATTCCGGCCTATTTTAGCCAATAATTCTTCAGTCGTCGCCCGGAGTTCTTTTCCTGAAAACACAACCAGACACAACTATCCAGTGTATGCCCTAGACTCAATGGTTAGTCCACTATAAAATATATCAAGTAAATCATGCTTTTCTAAATCATGGTCGAGCAGAGCTCTAATAAGAGAGCAAAATCTCGCCCAAGCCTCGTGCAATTTCTCTTCATCTCCCCGATCAAAATTATAAACTCTCTCGCAAGCAGCATGTTGAGCACTAGCAGAAAGTATTTCCGGAAGAAAACGAATAAGCAATTCTTTTGGACTTTTAATAGAGCTAGGTGGCAAACTATTATACCAAGTTTTAGCGTCATCCTTTAATGAGAATGGAAAGATTTTAGCAACAAAGTAAGTACGCTTCTTAACATCATCGAAAAACAAGCTACTCAAAGTAGATAACTCAGTCATGTGTTCAACAAGCACTTTCTTTTTCAAGTACCACAAAAGGGTGTTTTCTCAACAATAGCTATATGAGATAGATCAAGAGAAAAATCATAATCTTTATCCCTAATGTTTATAGGAGATGTGGCAAATTTAGGATCGTGAGACAGCTTATATCTAACGAAGATGTTCCGCAAGCAACTTTTTAATTTTTCTTGCATCAGTAGTAGCATGGCATTTTTCAATAAAATCATCATCAAGTTCCACATAATCTTCATCAAGATCATCACTAGAGTATTCAAGTTCAGGTGAATTAACAGGTGTAGTAACATTAGGAGTTTCAGCATTTTCAATTTGTCTAGATCTAGCAATTGAAGCATCTAGAAAAGTTCCCAATGAACCACTATCATCAAGCACAAGCAGAAATATTATCGGTATTATGAGAGTTTTCAGATTCGGCAGAAGTACCGGCATTTGAAGCATGTGGCGGTGAAACAAGTTTATCAATCACGAGATGGTGAATCAAGAGCAACGGAGGTACTCGTAGTTGTACCTTTTCTTGTAGTGGATGGTAATATGGCGACCTTAGTATCGCGAGGTTTACCCATGATGGAGAATTTGCAGCGAACAATATAAATCCAAGTGAACTTCCAAATAAAGCTATGCTCCTCAGCAACGGCGCCGTGAAAATAGTCTTGATGACCCACAAGTATAGGGGATCGCAACAGTCTTCGAGGGAAGTATTACCCAATTTATTGATTCGACACAAGGGGAGACAAAGAATACTTGAAAGCCTTAACAGCGGAGTTGTCAATTCAGCTGCACTGGCAAGATGACTTGCTCGCAAGAGTTTATCAAGTAGTAACAGGTTTATAGTAGTAGCAGTAGTAAAATAACAGCAGCAGAGTAACAAAGACAGCAGAGTAGTGATTATAGTAAACGTGCAGGATTAAAATATCGTAGGCACGGGGACGGATGACTGGGCGTTGCATGGATGAGAGAAACTCATGTAACAATCATAGCAGGGCATTTGCAGATAATAGTAAAACGGTGTCCAAGTACTAATCAATCAATAGGCATGTGTTCCAATTATAGTCATACGTGCTCGCAATGAGAAACTTGCACAACATCTTTTGTCCTACCAAACGGTGGCAAGTGCCGGCCTCAAGGGAAACTACTCGGATATTAAGGTACTCCTTTTAATAGAGTACCGGAGCAAAGCATTAACACTCCGTGAACACATGTGATCCTCACGTCACTACCATCCCTCCGGTTGTCCCGATTTGTCACTTCGGGCCATTGGTTCCGGACAGACGACGCGTGTATACAACTTGCAGGTAAGATCATAAACAACTGAATATCATGATGAATCAATAACATGTTCAGATCTGAGATCATGGCACTCGGGCCCTAGTGACAAGCATTAAGCATAACAAGTTGCAACAATATCATAAAAGTACCATCTACGGACACTAGGCACTATGCCCTAACAATCTTATGCTATTACATGACCAATCTCATCCAATCCCTACCATCCCCTTCGGCCTACAGCGGGGGAATTACTCACACATGGATGGGGGAAACATGGCTGGTTGATGGAGAGGCGTTGGCGGTGATGGCGGTGATGATCTCCTCCAATTCCCGTCCCGGCGGAGTGCCGTAACGTAGACTTCCGGCTCCCGCGACGGAGCTTCGCGATGTGGCGGCGTTCGGAGGGTTTCCGGCGACTTCGACTTCTCTCCGTGCGTTTTAGGTCGAGGCCAATAAGTAGTCCGAAGGGGGCGTCGGAGGCCAGCCGAGGGGCCACACCACATGGCCGCGGGCCCCCCCGGGCCGCGCCGCCATGTGGTGTGGGGCCCTCGGGCCTCCACTTCAATTGTCCTTTCCGGCACCGTCGCATTCGGGAAAATAGGCCCTTTCGTCAAAATCCCGAGGTTTTTCCCTGAAAGTTGGATTTCTCGCACAAAACGAGACACCTGTAACGCTTCGCTGAAAACAGCGTTAGTCCGTGTTAGTTGCATCCAAAATACACAAATTAGAGGCAAAACAATAGCAAAAGTGTTCGGGAAAGTAGATACGTTTTGGACGTATCACCCCCGTGCGTTTTTAGGTCGAAGGCAATAAGTAGTCCGAAGGAGGGCGTCGGGGGCCAGCCGAGGGGCCACACACTAGGGCCGCGCGCCCCCCTCCTGGGCCGCGCCGGCCTAGTGTGTGGGGCCCTGATGGCGTGTATTTCACACGTTCGTTGGGCAACCCCAAGAGGAAGGTATGATGCGCACAGCAAGTTTTACGTCAGAAAGAAACCAAGGTTTATCGAACCAGGAGGAGCCAAGAAGCACGTTGAAGGTTGATGGCGGCGGGATGTAGTGCGGCGCAACACCAGGGATTCCGGCGCCAACGTGGAACCTGCACAACACAACCAAAGTACTTTGCCCCAACGAAACGAGTGAGGTTGTCAATCTCACCGGCTTGTCGTAACAAAGGATTAACCGTATTGTGTGGAAGATGATTGTTTGCAGAGAAAACAAGAAAACAAGTATTGCAGCAGATTTGTATTTCAAGCATTAAAGAATGGACCGGGTCCACAGCTCACTAGAGGTGTCTCTCCCATAAGATAAAAGCATGTTGGGTGAACAAATTACAGTCGGGCAATTGACAAATAGAGAGGGCATAACAATGCACATACATGTCATGATAAGTATAGTGAGATTTAATTGGGCATTACGACAAAGTACATAGACCGCCATCCAACCGCATCTATGCCTAAAAAGTCCACCTTCAGGTTATCATCCGAACCCCTCCAAGCATTAAGTTGCTAACAACATGACAATTGCATTAAGTATGGTGCGTAATGTAATCAACAACTACATCCTCTGGACATAGCGCCAATGTTTTATCCCTAGTGGCAACAAGACAACACAACCTTAGAACTTTCTCATCATCGTCCCTGTGTCAATGCAGCATGAACCCACTATCGAGCATAAATAGTCCCTCTTGGAGTTAAAAGCAAAAACTTGGCCGAGCCTCTACTAGTAACGGAGAGCATGCAAGATCATAAACAACACATATGTAATAACTTGATAATTAACATGACATGGTATTCTCTATCCATCGGATCCCGACAAACACAACATATAGAATTACAGATAGATGATCTTGATCATGTTAGGCAGCTCACAAGATCCAACAATGAAGCACAATGAGGAGAAGACAACCATCTAGCTACCGCTATGGACCCATAGTCCAGGGGTGAACTACTCACTCATCACTCCGGAGGCGACCATGGCGGTGTAGAGTCCTCCGGGAGATGAATCCCCTCCCGGCAGGGTGCCGGAGGAGATCTCCGGAATCCCCCGAGATGGGATCGGCGGCGGCGGCGTCTCGCAAGGTTTTCCGTATCGTGGTTTTTCGCATCAGGGGTTTCACGACGGAGGCTTTAAGTAGGCGGAAGGGCAGAGTCGGGGGCCTGACGAGGGGCCCACACCATAGGGCGGCGCGGGCGCCTCCTTGGCCGCGCCGCCTTGTGGTGTCGCCACCTCGTGGCCCCACTTCGTATGCTCTTCGGTCTTCTGGAAGCTCCGTGGAAAAATAGGCCCCTGGGTCTTCGTTTCGTCCAATTCCGAGAATATTTCGTTACTAGGATTTCTGAAACCAAAAACAGCAGAAAACAGAACTGGCACTTCGGCATCTTGTTAATAGGTTAGTTCCAGAAAATGCACGAATATGACATAAAGTGTGCATAAAACATGTAGGTATCATCAATAATATGGCATAGAACATAAGACATTATCGATACGTCGGAGACGTATCAAGCATCCCCAAGCTTAGTTCTGCTCGTCCCGAGCAGTAAAACGATAACAAAGATAATTTCTGAAGTGATATGCCATCATAACCTTGATCATACTATTTGTAAACATATGTAGTGGATGCAGCGATCAAAAACAATGGTAATGATATGAGTAAACAAGTGAATCATAAAGCAAAGACTTTTCATGAATAGTACTTCAAGACAATTATTAATAAGTCTTGCATAAGAGTTAACTCATAAAGCAACAAATCAAAGTAAAGGTATTGAAGCAACACAAAGGAAGATTAAGTTTCAGCGGTTGCTTTCAACTTGTAACATGTATATCTCATGGATAATTGTCAACATAGAGTAATATAACAAGTACAATATGCAAGTATGTAGGAATCAATGCACAGTTCACACAAGTGTTTGCTTCTTGAGGTGGAGAGAGATAGGTGAACTGACTCAACATAAAAGTAAAAAGAATGGTCCTTCAAAGAGGAAAGCATCGATTGCTATATTTGTGCTAGAGCTTTTATTTTGAAAACATGAAACAATTTTGTCAACGGTAGTAATAAAGCATATGAGTTATGTACATTATATCTTACAAGTTGCAAGTCTCATGCATAGTATACTAATAGTGCCCGCACCTTGTCCTAATTAGCTTGGACTACCGGATCTTTGCAATGCACATGTTTTAACCAAGTGTCACAATGGGGTACCTCCATGCCGCCCGTACAAAGGTCTAAGGAGAAAGCTCGCATTTTGGATTTCTCGCTTTTGATTATTCTCAACTTAGACATCCATACCGGGACAACATGGACAACAGATAATGGACTCCTCTTTAATGCATAAGCATGTGGCAACAATTATTATTCTCATATGAGATTGAGGATATATGTCCAAAACTCGAAACTTCCACCATGAATCATGGCTTTAGTTAGCGGCCCAATGTTCTTCTCTAACAATATGCATGCTCCAACCATGAAGGTGGTAGATCTCTCTTACTTCGTACAAGACGGACATGCATAGCAACTCACATGATATTCAACAAAGAATAGTTGATGGCGTCCCCAGAAGCATGGTTATCGCACAACAAGCAACTTAATAAGAGATAAAGTGCATAAGTACATATTCAATACCACAATAGTTTTTAAGCTATTTGTCCCATGAGCTATATATTGCAAGGGTGAATGATGGAATTTTAAAGGTAGCACTCAAGCAATTTACTTTGGAATGGCGGATAAATACCATGTAGTAGGTAGGTATGGTGGACACAAATGGCATAGTGGTTGGCTCAAGTATTTTGGATGCATGAGAAGTATTCCCTCTCGATACAAGGTTTAGGCTAGCAAGGTTATTTGAAACAAACACAAGGATGAACGGTACAGCAAAACTCACATAAAAGACATATTTTAAACATTATAAGACTCCATACCGTCTTCCTTGTTGTTCAAAACTCAATACTAGATGTTATCTAGACTCTAGAGAAACCAAATATGCAAACCAAATTAGCAAGCTCTAAGTATTTCTTCATTAATGGGTGCAAAGTATATGATGCAAGAGCTTAAACATGAGCACAACAATTGCCAAGTATCAAATTATCCAAGACATTTTAGAGTTACTACATGTAGCATTTTCCAATTCCAACCATATAACAATTTAACGAAGAAGAAACTTCGCCATGAATACTATGAGTAGAGCCTAAGGACATATTTGTCCATATGCTACAGCGGAGCGTGTCTCTCTCTCATAAAGTGAATGCTAGGATCCATTTTATTCAAACAAAACAAAAGACAAAAACAAACCGACGCTCCAAGCAAAGTACATAAGATGTGACGGAATAAAAATATAGTTTCAGGGGAGGAACCTGATAATGTTGTCGATGAAGAAGGGGATGCCTTGGGCATCCCCAAGCTTAGACGCTTGAGTCTTCTTAAAATATGCAGGGGTGAACCACCGGGGCATCCCCAAGCTTAGAGCTTTCACTCTCCTTGATCATATTGCATCATACTCCTCTCTTGATCCTTGAAAACTTCCTCCACACCAAACTCGAAACAACTCATTAGAGGGTTAGTGCATAATAAAAATTCACATGTTCAGAGGTGACACAATCATTCTTAACACTTCTGGACATTGCATAAAGCTACTGGACATTAATGAATCAAAGAAATTCATCCAACATAGCAAAAGAGGCAATGCAAAATAAAAGGCAGAATCTGTCAAAACAGAACAGTCCGTAAAGATGGATTTTATTAGGCCACCAGACTTGCTCAAACGAAAATGCTCAAATTGAATGAAAGTTGCGTACATATCTGAGGATCATGCTCGTGAATTGGCTTAATTTTCTGAGCTACCTACAGGGAGGTAGACCCAGATTCGTGACAGCAAAGAAATCTGGAACTGCGCAGTAATCCAAATCTAGTATCAACCTTTCTATCAAAGACTTTACTTGGCACAACAAAACACAAAACTAAGATAAGGAGAGGTTGCTACAGTAGTAAACAACTTCCAAGACACAAATATAAAACAAAGTACTGTAGCAAAATAACACATGGGTTATCTCCCAAGAAGTTCTTTCTTTATAGCCATTAAGATGGGCTCAAGCAGCTTTAATGATGCACTCGCAAGAAATAGTATTTGAAGCAAAAGAGAGCATCAAGAGGCAAATTCAAAACACATTTAAGTCTAAAATGCTTCCTATGCATAGGAATCTTGTAAATAAACAAGTTCATGAAGAGCAAAGTAACAAGCATAGGAAGATAAAACAAGTGTAGCTTCAAAAATTTCAAGCACATAGAGAGGTGTTTTAGTAACATGAAAATTTCTACAACCATATTTTCCTCTCTCATAATAATTTTCAGTAGCATCATGAGCAAACTCAACAATGTAACTATCACATAAAGCATTCTTATCATGAGTCTCATGCATAAAATTATTACTCTCCACGTAAGCATAATCAATTTTATTAGTTGTAGTGGGAGCAATTTCAACAAAGTGGCTATCATCATATATAGGAGGCATATTGTAATCATAAAAGAAAATTTTCTCCTCAATGCTTGGGGTACTAAAAAGATCCTGCTCATCAGAGCCAGCTTCCCCAAGCTTAGAATTTTCCATAGCATTAGCAACAATGGTGTTCAAAGCATCCATAGTAATAACATTCCTATTAGCATGCATATAAAGTTCCATGGGTTTTTTAATTCTCTCTTCAAACACATCATGTCCTAATTCAAGATAAAGTTCATAAAGATCTCTCATATTTTTGTTGTTTTCCATTATGCTTAACTAGTGAAATAAAAACATGCATGATATTAAGTAAAGTAAAACAAGTAACTAATTTTTTTGTGTTTTTGATATAGAGTGCAAGACAAGTAAATAAAGTAAAGCTAGCAACTAATTTTTTTGTGTTTTAATATAATGCAGCAAACAAAGTAGTAAATAAAATAAAGCAAGACAAAAACAAAGTAAAGAGATTGAGAAGTGGAGACTCCCTTGCAGCAGTGTCTTGATCTCCCGGCAACGGCGCCGTAAAAGAGCTTGATGGCGTGTATTTCACACGTTCGTTGGGCAACCCCAAGAGGAAGGTATGATGCGCACAGCAGCAAGTTTTCCCTCGTAAAGAAACCAAGGTTTATCGAACTAGGAGGAGCCAAGAAGCACGTTGAAGGTTGATGGCGGCGGGATGTAGTGCGGCGCAACACCGAGGATTCCGGCGCCAACGTGGAACCCGCACAACACAACCAAAGTACTTTGCCCCAACGAAACAAAGTGAGGTTGTCAATCTCACCGGCTTGCTGTAACAAAGGATTAACCGTATTGTGTGGAAGATGATTGTTTGCAGAGAAAACAGTAAAAACAAGTATTGCAGCAGATTTGTATTTCAAGTATTAAAGAATGGACCGGGGTCCACAGCTCACTAGAGGTGTCTCTCCCATAAGATAAAAGCATGTTGGGTGAAAAAATTACAGTCGGGCAATTGACAAATAGAGAGGGCATAACAATGCACATACATGTCATGATAAGTATAGTGAGATTTAATTGGGCATTACGACAAAGTACATAGACCGCCATCCAACCGCATCTATGCCTAAAAAGTCCACCTTCAAAGTTATCATCCGAACCCCCTCCAGCATTAAGTTGCTAACAACAGACAATTGCATTAAGTATGGTGCGTAATGTAATCAACAACTACATCCTCGGACATAGCGCCAATGTTTTATCCCTAGTGGCAACAAGACAACACAACCTTAGAACTTTCCGTCACCGTCCCGTGTGTCAATGCAGGCATGAACCCACTATCGAGCATAAATACTCCCTCTTGGAGTTAAAAGCAAAAACTTGGCCAGAGCCTCTACTAGTAACGGAGAGCATGCAAGATCATAAACAACACATATGTAATAACTTGATAATTAACATGACATGGTATTCTCTATCCATCGGATCCCGACAAACACAACATATAGAATTACAGATAGATGATCTTGATCATGTTAGGCAGCTCACAAGATCCGACAATGAAGCACAATGAGGAGAAGACAACCATCTAGCTACCGCTATGGACCCATAGTCCAGGGGTGAACTACTCACTCATCACTCCGGAGGCGACCATGGCGGTGTAGAGTCCTCCGGGAGATGAATCCCTCTCCGGCAAGGTGCCGGAGGAGATCTCCGGAATCCCCGAGATGGGATCGGCGGCGGCGGCGTCTCGGTAAGGTTTTCCGTATCGTGGTTTTTCGCATCGTGGGTTTCGCGACGAAGGCTTTAAGTAGGCGGAAGGGCGGAGTCGGGGGCTCGACGAGGGGCCCACACCATAGGCGGCGCGGGCCCCTCCTTGGCCGCGCCGCCTGTGGTGTCGCCACCTCGTGGCCCCACTTCGTATGCTCTTCGGTCTTCCGGAAGCTCCGTGGAAAAATAGGCCCCCGGGTCTTCGTTTCGTCCAATTCCGAGAATATTTCGTTACTAGGATTTCTGAAACCAAAAACAGCAGAAAACGAGAACCGGCACTTCGGCATCTTGTTAATAGGTTAGTTCCAGAAAATGCACGAATATGACATAAAGTGTGCATAAAACATGTAGGTATCATCAATAATATGGCATAGAACATAAGAAATTATCGATACGTCGGAGACGTATCAGGCCCTCGGGTCCCCCACCTAGCTTGCCCTTCTGGCTCCGTCAATATTCTGGGAAAAAAGGACCTTTCGCATAAATTCCGAGGATTTTCCTGAAAGTTGGATTTCTGCGCAAAAACGAGACACCAGAGCAATTCTGCTGAAAACAGCGTTAGTCCGTGTTAGTTGCATCCAAAATACACAAATTAGAGGCAAAACAATAGCAAAGTGTTCGGGAAAGTAGATACGTTTTGGACGTATCAACTCCCCCTAGCTTAGCTTATTGCTTGTCCTCAAGCAATTCAGTTAACAACTAAGTGCGATAAAAGAACTTTCACGAACACATTTGTTCATATGATGTAAATATTCTCATGATATGGCAAGTACTTAAGCAGTTCATAATAAGATACATGCAAATAAAATCATCTAATAGCTATGTCAATCATGGAAAAGGTTCCAACAAATTAATAATAAGCATCATGAATCATGTCTATCAACGAGGATTGCAATGTTCATAGAATGATATGATAAAGTGGTATCTCGCTTGCCCATAATTGTACAGCAAAACATAAATGCTTGGGCACCTTTGAGGTTCATGAGAAGACTGGAAGTAGAGGTTATCAAAGATTAAAGCATCAAAGTTATACCACAATTAATCTCATTTTGGGACAAGCATATTATACTAAGAATGACAGTTGTGCTCTCAAGAAAGTGCTCAAAGAAAGGATGGAGACTCAATGAAAAAGTAAAAGATTGACCCTTCGCAGAGGGAAGCAGGGATTAACATGTGCTAGAGCTTTTTCATTTGTAAAACAGGAATAAAATTATTTTGAGAGGTGTTTGTTGTTGTCAACGAATGATAATGGGTACTCTAACTACCTCGTCAACCAGACTTTCAAGAGCGGCTCCCATGAAGGACGTTATCTCTACCAGCAAGGTAAATCATCCCTCTTCTCTTTTGTTTACACACGTATTTTAGTTTCATTATGGATGACACTCCCCCAACCTTTGCTTACACAAGCCATGGCTAACCGAATCCTCGGGTGCCTTCCAACAATCTCATACCATGGAGGAGTGTCTATTTGCAATTTAAGTTGCTTACCGATAAATCAGGGCAAAACATGTGAAGAGAATTATTAATGAAAGTTGATTAATTGGGGCTGGGAACCCCGTTGCCAGCTCTTTTTGCAAAATTATTGGATAAGCGGATGTGCCACTAGTCCATTATGAAAGTCTGTCAAGAGTAAATGACAAGATTGAAAGATGAACACCACATAATTCCTCATGAGCTATGAAACATTAACACAAATTGAGAAGCATTTTGAAGGTTTTAAAGGTAGCACATGAGAATTTACTTGGAATGGTTTGAAATGCCATGCATAGGTATTTATAGTGGACACTCTGGAATAACTTAGTTTTCATGTGTTTGGAAGCACGAGCAGCGTTCCCGCTCAGTACAAGTGAAGGCTAGCAATAGATCGGGAAGCGACAATCAAGATAGCAAGTAATCGTCATAATCATGCTTGCGACAAAATAAATTAACGGAGGCATAAAAGTGATACAAGAACTCGAGGTAAAGTAAATCATCGAGGCTTAATTGACATTTTGTTCAGTCATATGCATGCGTGAGCATGTGCCAAGTTGATTCAAGAGAATTATTCAGAGGAGGATACCACAATGTCATACCTATCTATGAATAAAGCAATGCAAGCAAATATTTATGACATGCTACTCATATTAATAAATTGGAGCTAATCATGAGAGATCATGAACTACTAGACTTTCTTAAATGACATATACCTCACATGAACCAACTAAGCATGCTCACATGGATGAGTATATGTACAAAAATGAAAACAAATAGAGTTCATACCAGCCTCTCACCACAATCAGATCGTCGAATATCGTCATTATTGCCTTTTCACTTGTGTAACCTTGAATAATATGGAATGAAAACCACGCTCCAGCCACCGAAGACCATTGAACTCATAAAGAACTTTACAAAACCAAAGAAGAACAGCAAATATTTTTGGTGTTTTCGAATTTGGAAACAAGAACAAAAGGAAACAAGCAAACAAAGTAAAATCTTTTTGGATTTTCTTATAGCAAACCAACGATAGAAAATAAAGCAAGATAAAAGCAAGAAACCAAAGTAAACAAATGGTGAAGGAAAACAACAGAAATATTTTTTGGTCTTTTTGTGTTTTAGGAAAGAAACAAAGCAAGAACAAGAAAATGAAAACTAAAAGAAACACAGAAAAGCAAGATGGCGGAAATCTGCCAAAACTTGACAGCAGTACAGTAATCGATTTTAAAGAAATTCTTACGCTGCTCAGCTCGAAAAGTGTTCAACTAATGAAAGTTAGATAACAACCTGGGGAACATGCACAAAAATTGGCAGCTCAAAATAACGTTCTGGCTGTACGCACGAATTTTTTTAGTAACAGCCCAGAAACTGTTTTCAGGCAGCACTTCCCCAAATATCATCTCCCTCTCGTTAGAAAACCACTCAAAGAGACTAAACAAGTATATACAAGTATCCAGCAACCATAATATGCAAAGAATGAGTGATGCCGGTATACCTCCCCCAAGCTTAGGCTTTTGGCCTAAGTGGAGATCAACCCCAGCGAGGGTCTGGGTTCCACGCCGGTGGATCATACATGGCGTAGTCATAATAAGGTCCTGATGCAGATGTCGAGGGTACTCCTCGCCAATGCCCTCCGATAGGGGCTTAGGGTTGATGGAATCCTGCAAGCAGACACGAGCAAGATGTGCGCTGTGCTACTGAGTTCGTCTATCATGGATTTTACCTTATTAAGCACCAAGTTTTCAAGGTACTAGCACAGTATCCATCTTATGGCTGTTTTGACCCAACTAAATTAATCGGACGTATTGCTAATCGTAGTCTAAACTAGTACTTTCTTTTTTCAATATATCTCTGGTAGTCTTCACAAACTTAGTACCGTACATGATTCTGAAAAATGTGCATGTTATCTAATAATTATGCTTTCCTTCAACTCCTCAGTTTGCACATGAAATTTTGCTGGGATTGATGGCTAGAAATATGAGTTCATTAATTGGTACCCCCTCCGATTGCTTTGTATGACTATACAGTATTGATGATGACATTTTGTGTTACATTTGCCGCCCTCTATATATAGACAGATGGGGATGCATCACGTAAAAATACTGATTTTTAGTTGAATAAATCCATTTAATATATGTCAGACGACATCCAAAAAAAATTAAGCTTTTGTCTCGCCCCCCTTATGTCTAAATCCTGGCTCCGCCCCTGATTACAGTTAATGCCATTAATGGTCTATGCATGGTACAATGTTGGGTGTGAACATGAAAACCACTTCCACGAGTTTTCACCTAAAGTATTACATTCAGAGATACAACCATAAATTTATTATTTTTGTAATAATTTGGTACAAGCTTTATAAATAATAATATATAATGTGCAAGTATGTTTAATTTAGTAGTATTGGTAGTAAATGTCTCCCTCTCTGGCACAAGTGGCGACATTCTTACCCAACACCGACCAGTGGCAATCGTAGCATAGCTCAATCATGGAGGAATTGAATTAATTTTATACTAAAATTGTATACTTTAGGGTTATTTGTAGCATGCTAGTGATTTGTATAATTTTGTATTACTTATTTGACACAGTTAACCACACATTACAGTTACCAAATAGTATTAGCTAAGGCGTTGTTTGTTATACAATTGTAAACTGCTACATTAAAAAAACTGATTTTGTAACATATATTGTTTCCTTCATAAATTTGTTTTCGATAATTGCCTAAACTATCTATTACTATACATACATATGGTACAGATCTGTAAAACATATGGTCTAAAAATATATCATGGTAGTAGATATTTTTCTATACAAGTGAGTAAGCATACTTATAGAAACTTCCAGATACATAGTTTTTTAGGACTAAATAAGTAAGTATCTTACAACTGCTCTTCTATACCTAATAATAAGGAGCTAAGGTTTCTGCCAAAATTTTCGTCCAACAATCGATTGGAAATTTTTCTGGGAGAATTGATCCAATGATTGTGTAGTCTATTCGTCCAGTCAGGTGCTTGTACGGTTGATTAAAGGCCCAGAAAGAGATAGACACTGTTGCTAGCGTGGGGTGGATTGCAGTCCATGAAGGTGCAGACGTGTGGAGTTGTATCGCTGAACGCTGTACTAACTTAGCCCAAAACGTTTACGACAACACTCACATGTTAGGTCCGCTCTCAAGGTCAACTCCATGTAACACTCATATATATAATGAAGAACGGGTATGATGAACTGACTCGATCAACAGAAGCTTCCCTGCAGAGTCATGAAAAGATGATTTTTTAAAAGGTTTCTTCATCGACGATCTAAACAAGATGAGTTTCAGCCTGCGTGCCTGCAAGACAACTCTGAAAACCGAGTGCGAAGCCATAATCGACAGTGGTGTGCTCAAAGCACACAGACAAGGCATCGAGGCTTGGAGAAGTGAGAGTACTTAGCTCTAGATGTATGAAAAGATGGTGATGAACCGGTGGAGGAGGACCGTGACGAGAAATTGGAGGAGATTAACGCGGTGGCACCTAACTACCAGAGTCCGAGAAGACGAGCATAGCTACAACACAACAGAGCATCAAAATATGCGTAAATCATGGAAAAGAGTAGCCGTAGATGAGTAGGTTTTACGGAAAACAATGGGAGAAGATGGTATAGATAACGGCTGCCGAATTTGCTAGAACCAACATAATTTAGGATACACCTGCTATAATGTTTGACTTTTTGTTCTTCCCGGTGCAACGCACGAGCACTTTTGCTAGTAAATTAAAAGGAAGAGAGTTACAACAAAATCTGCGGGGAGAGACGGTAAAGCCTCGCTGACATGCGGATCCACGGCCTGCACGTCCCACTGACGTGCGGGGCCGTGAGCTCCGGTTTCTGCGTGGCAAATCGAGCGTGAGATGTTGACCGGTGGGCCAGCGCCCGCGCCTCCTCCGGGGTTTTGTCAGGGTTCTTCCGTTGCGCATGCAGCTGCTCTCTTGCGCGAGAAGATGAACTTTTTTGAATTTTTTCTTTTCCTTCACGTTATATTTTCTTGGGCGAGAGAATCTCGTAAAGGTCTCGCTGACCTGTGGCCCCACCGGGGCCTCCGCCGTGTTGTCCTTGGCGAGCTCCTGCTGTGGCAGTTCCGCGTGGGCCCGGGCAGTGCCACGCTCGTGAAGCAGGATCAGAGCGTGCGATACGGTCATACGGAACGTGAGGGATGGTGTTGGTACTGGCTACTGAGCCTATGGCAGGGCGGGCCCAGCGTCGTGACCACCGGTCGATCATGTGTGGGTGTGCAGCAGAGGTGGTCGATGTAGTCGAGGGCGATGAGAGTCGTGAGCCGTGACCAAGGTCGTGGGAGTCAAGACGTGGTGGGCCAGCGAAAAGCTGACACCGCGCCAGCTGTGCAACTGACCGCAGCGCAGGCTGTACCGCCGATGCTACGCTGCCAAACGATCAGGTTCAACGTGTAGAAGCGTCCAGCTACTCGGTTTCTTCTAATAATTGCAACTTTTGTTGCTGATGAATATAGACCATCTGATATTTACACGGGATTCGATGAACTCCCAGTTGCAATCAGATTTTCTGAATTTGAAATTTTGAATCGATGAACCCCGCCACATGGAGGAGAGAGAGACCGTGGATAACACAATAGTAGTATTACTATAAAGTGCTCTATAATAATTTGTAGTTCATGAAAAAGTAATGAGTGAAATAACAATAAACACCAATGGCTCATCTTGATTTCTTATATACCATCCGTCACTCCTCTCCCCTCCCCTTCGCCGCCTCTCCCATGTCGCTCCCTAGCGTGGCATCAAGGAGAACCCTAGCTAGCGTCACTAGAAGAGCCCATCCTGAAGGAATTCCTTGGTGGCTAGTCACGGCGCCGAAGGAGCGGAGGGTGGCAGATGGCGACGTCAACATACAAACGCAGCTGGGAAAATCTGTAGAGATGTGGCGATGATGTGGATCTGTGTCCCACCTAGATTCGTCGTCAATGTGGTTTCGACTTTCAACTGTCCGATGACACGTGGCGGAGGCTGTGCTACGATGGATTTCGAGGTGGGTGTCGTTCTCTGCTAGTTGTAGCTCGTCAACACTTGGCCTTCGGGCACGTGTGGGTGTTGACCAATGCGTGCGGTGCCTACGTTATGAATAAAGGTGGTTTGTCTATGCGGATCTTCGAGCGTCAAGTCATCAATCTGCTTCATGTCGGTGTCCTCGATCTGGATGCCGATGACTTTCGGTCTTCCTCTCGAGGATTTCCGCTGATCGGCGCATGGCGCCACTGGATATCTAGATCGGAATCAATTCGGTCGTGCACACCCTTATCTTCGACCAGTAAGGCTTCATGAGAGCGTGCCGCAAACCTTCACCTTATTGTTGGTGCTCTTGAGTCATTATTTCGAGGGTGAAAGCCTAATGTCTAGCCTTCATTGGTTCTACCTAGCAATGAGCCTTCTCAAGGTATTGTTTTGTGAACTCAAATTTTTTCCACCGTGAAAATCCAAGATTTTCGACCGGGCGTCGATAACGCATGTGCCTTGTTTTCTTCGTGAAGACGTTGCTATTGAAAAAGTCTATTTTATGGTCCATGTGTTGTCTTCGGTAGAGATTAGTGTGATGGAGTTGCGGGTGTTTCAGCACATGGAGATGGGAGATTCTTGTATTATACCTCTATCTGTAATGGAGGAGGCCACATCCACAAAACCATTATGACTGATGTTTCAGATGTGGATTACTCCCTCCGTCTAAAAATAGTTGTCCCAATTTTATCTAGACGGAGGGAGTAGTATTTATCACAAACCTTATAATTATTTGACTAACATTTGGTTAGCTTGGGATGGAATTCAAATGGTCCACTTGAGAGATTATTTACGTTTTTTGTTGTTGCAATATTTACCTATGTTTTGTTAAAACTTTGAATTTTCGGCCAGAGATTGAAGCTTACATCTTGAATTTTTAATTTGACTAAGCATTCGGTCATAAATTTTAATAGTGTGCTCATAGACCAGTCATAATTTTCTGAATTATTATTTTGTTTTTTAGAAATTTGAATTTAAAGTCAACTTGAATCCATGATTGTCGTAATTGTTAATCCGAACTAGAAGTATCCATTTAGTTATGTGCAACTGTCACTTAAACATTAGTGGTTTCCGATAGAATACATCGAAGCGGTGGTTAAGAGCAATCCTAGCCCGGGTGGTCATATGCAATCTCAAAACTAGCATTCTACTATGAGTAAGTACATGCAAGTTTTTTGTAAGAAAATTATAGTGGCTGAGAATGGTTTTGTTTAGTTTTTTTTTTACGAAAAATCCACCGATCTTTTGATAATCACCAAAACTAAAAAAAATTACAAATAGGTTCTTAGTCCACCTAGCGAAGACTACAAACATTAGATTGTGCCGAAGGCGCGCCGTCGTCCTTGCCCTCGTTCACAAGAGCAGGGTAAAACTTGTCGTGGTAGAGCTTGATGTAGTAGATAGACATGAATTCATGGTGCTAGGGCTCCAAAGAACCAGTGCACCAAAGCAGCAACCATAGCCAAATATGAGAACCATAAATCGGAATAGTCACACTTGCAACAAAACCAACTAACACGATAATCGGCTGGCTCCGAGGAGATCCGCCAGAAGGCAACTCCACACGCCCTCTGTCGGCACACCAACCGAACAGGGATAGAGCGAGGACCTTATTCCGACTTCGGGACGTAGCCACCGCCTCACCATCTTGAAGAAGAGACTAGAAATACCTAAAAGAAAGAACTGAAACCTCCCGCCGGCGAGAGGTCGTGATCCGTTGCATCTCCAAGGACCCAAGGCCAAGGGAGGCGAGGCGGACCATCGGCATCACTGGCAAGGAGGATGAAACCCTAGATTGATTATTCTGGAACTCATTCCACCTCCTTTTCCCTAAAACAAATTTATCAATGCAATACCACCATTATGACTAACTAGGAAAGTAGATGCGGCGCACGGCGCACACCACGCATGTTGGAGTTAAAGAAGTTCATTTTGAAAATTACTAAAAAATAAATAGAAATGGTAAATAACTGGTCAGCAGGGTACGGGAGTTGAGAAAGTACCGCCTTAAATATTTATGTGCGGAGTTTGTGTTGAACGATTATCGTTGAAGTGTGTCGAGGGCTAATTGAGAAATACCATTGGAAAATTACATATCTTCATAGAATTAATACTGGATAATTATCATTTGTTGGAGTTAATGTTTGGATCTAGAATATTTCGGCAAAAAAATATGAAAATACTGTTCACTGCTGGTTACTGTAGTAACTGCAACACAAATGAAAATTCATGTTCCTCGCGAGTTACGTGGCTGCTGCTGATAAACTATCACCGGAGATTGTGCGTCATTGAAAAATACTATTGAATAATTAAGTCCAAGAATTTATTGTAGGAGCTGAAGGTTTGCGTCGAAGAATTACCACCATGGAGCAGTACTGGAAAATTACCGATGGAAAATTACTATGAAACTGAATGTTCGCGTCAAAAAATTAGCGTTAAAGCGCGGCGAGTATTACTGAGAAAATACCATCAAAAAGTTACGTACCATCGTAGAATTATCACGGGCTAATTAACGTTATTAGGTAATTGTTGCATCTGAAATATTTCGGCAAAAAAATTAAATTATAGTTCACCGTTTGTTATTCTAGCAATTGTTCATGTACTGTGGCAATGGGTGATGTGTCACTATCCCATTGGCCAAAATTAGGCTCTGTAGAGTGCTATGGAGGCTTTAAATCCTCCACCATTAGACTGCTCATAGTGGGAGTAACATAGCTAGTAACATCACACATCTCAAAGCATTTTGGTGACATGGCATACGAATAAATGAAGAAAGAGAGTGATGTGGTAACTAACTATGTTACCATAACATCACACACCCCAAGGCAAAATGAGTCTACAACATAATAAATGACACAATGCATGACACCACATATAAGTTACTACCCACTATGAAGGTAGTAACCTAGACTAGTAACATGGCATATGTTACTAGTCTAAGTTACTCCCCACTATGAGCAGGCTGCTCATAGTGGAGAGTAACTTAGACTAGTAACATATGTCATGTTACTAGTCTAAATTACTACGTTTATAGTGGGTAGTAACTTAGATGTGGTATCATGCAATGTGTTATTAATTATGTTGTAGACTCATGCAATGTGGTAACATAGCTAGTTACCACCTCACTCTCTTTCTTCATTTATTAGTATGCCATGTCACCAAAATGTCTTGAGATGTGTAATGTTACTATCTATGTTACTCCCACTATGAGCAGTCTTAATATATACTACCTCCGTCCCAAGGAATAAGGCGCACACGTATTCCAAGACGAACTTTGACCATAAAAATTGAGCAACAAAATTTTGGTTATATTATATGTAGTAGTATAGATTTAGTAATTTTAATTTTCATAGTGTTAGTTGGGCAAGCAGTCAATCAGTAAACGAGTAGCATCTGTTGGATTACGAATTTTATGTTGAAGAAGTTTCCAAGAAGAGTCTCACTAGATCTGCACATTGCCACGTAGTTCGGTCAACCGTCAATAGAACTGACTTATTCCTCTAAAAGACTAAAACAAAGAACTGACGTACTCTCGGCCCTCGCTGTACTAAATCTGATCCATTTGACGCTTGAGATACTTGGAACCCAAGGAAGAAGCTGCATAATATAACAGGCTGTGACTGTGAACCTCTGCACGGTCCAGAAATCGTCAGTTGGTCGAGCCCTTCAGGAGAAGAGAATTGGACATGGCTTCCACCTGCAACAACTCCTCGTCATTCAAGGTACAGACATCTCTTATCAATCTACAACCTCGCTTAGAATTTGCAATTAGTATCCACCAGTCAGTCTCGATCTCCTCTAAGCCTCGTTCTTCCTGCGACTTCCTGAAGATCATACTCGGGTCGTCGTCGCCAGCTCGCCGCGAGATCCTGTCCGATATGGGATACGAGTTCACCGTCATGGTAGAGTGCCTTGGCTCATGTATGTAGTAGCAAATTTCTTATCTGTACTTGCTGATGAAATGGCTATTTGGTCTCTGTGCTGCCAGTGCGCTGACATCGACGAGAAGGCCATCAGGAGGGAGAAGCCGGAGGAGCTGGTCAAGGCCCTGGCCGAAGCCAAGGTACGGCTCGATCTGAAGATGCTTGTTGCTTGCTAGTAATTGCGATGAACTCCTGATACAGTCTTAAATCCTTGGGTGCTTCTTGATCAGACTTTGTGTGTGTAGGCCAACGCCGTCAAACTGAACCTTCCTCACGGCTGCGGTCAAAATCAGCCTACCCTTCTGATCACTTCTGACCAGGTTATGGTGAGCAGAGGGGTGATAAGAGAGAGGCCAAGAAGCACGGAAGAAGCCAGAGAATTCATCAAGGGTAATGATCGGGCTTCCTGTGGACGCGCGCAAGATAGTGTATGCCTAGGCTAACGAACTATTTCTGTTCCTGGTGTTGTAACAGCATACTCGGATGGTCGAGCGTTTGCGGTGAACTATGTTCTCGTCACCAACCTAAGCACCGGTGACAGGAAAGGGGGCTGGGATATACCTGAGGTGCGTAGCTTAGATTCGAGCGTCTGAACCTGATGTTTCTTTCCTGAGAAAACACTCAAACTCACAAATTATTTTCTCCTGTGTTTCCATATGCAGATAATTTTTCGCCACATACCAGACGCGTTCATCGAAGAAGTCGTGAGTACTACTGCACCATTTTTTATTCCTGAAACTAAAATTCTATGCACTACTTTTCTGTACCTGAAAACGAGTGAGAAAAAGGTAAGTAAATACGATTGCATCCTGGAACGTGTTGCAGGTCAAGGAAGAAGACATGACCTGCGTGGCTGGGGGCTTCAAGCTGACGCATCCATCGGCGTCGCCATTCATCAAGGAACTAGTGAGCAAGCTCTTTCCATTTTCCGACGACTCTCGTCGTCCTTGACGACCGTAGAGCAACAGTGGCTAATTTCTGCGTTGCACAGGTCGGTACAGCGGACAGCGTTCGAGGGCTGCCGAGGGATCTCACCGAGAAGCTTATCACAGAGTCGTTGGAAGCACAATAGTTCGATTTGGCTGTTAACAAGAGTTGTAACATGTAAGTGGCTGCGGTGGTTTGGTTTTAAGCATTCTGATTGACAATAAACATGTTCATGTCTTTTACGTGCGTGTGGAGTTTTAATAAGGGAAAATACGGTAAAATAAGGAAATAAAAAATGAAAACTCGAGCAATGAAAAGCAAATATGGAGACACCAAATTCGTCTTCACACATGCTAGTCCTCTGTCCGCATTAGGTCAAAATTATATGCACACATACGGCAGGATGCTCCCAACCCTAGCCTACCGCACCCCTCTTCCCAACCCTCCCGCCGCCGCCGCCGGGGCAAAGATCTCGGGGCGTGGCGGCGGCGGGGGCCTCCCCTCGTGGCGCGTCGGGAACGGCGGCGGCCCTTCCGCCTCCCGGGGCGGCGGCCCTCCCGGGGACGATCCAGCTGCGGGCTGCGGCCTCCCCGCCTCCCATCGGCGGCATGCCGGCGGTGGTGGCTGGTGGAGGCGGGCGCCTTTCCCTCCGCCTCTCGCCGGTGTGGGGTGATGATCTTGGGCTTCTCCCGCGGTACGAGGACGCCCGGGGCAGCAGCCTCGGGTTCGACGGTGGAGGTGACCCTCTTCTTCGCCGGAGAGGATCGGCCTGCGGTTGGTGGTGGTGGACCTATTGATCTATCACCGCGTTCCGACGGCAAGAAGGAGGGGCTTGGAAGCCGGCGATGGTGTTGCTGGTGGAGGGTTGGAGTGGCCAGCCCAGGGTGGTCGCTGACGTGGGGGTCCGACCTGAATAAAGGCGGCGGTCCTAGGGCCTCTCTTGCGTGAAGAGGAGGACCTACCGGAGGCTCCGGACTCGTGATCTGGCCGGAGTGTTGAGTTCCGGAAGGCTCCGCCGGCGAATGTAACAGTGCTTTTGCCTGGAGTTTGCTGGATCGGTGGTATCCGGTCGTGCGCACCCATGCGTTTATTCCGACCGTTTGGTTATGGAGGGAGCGGCGCGAAGCTCTTTTTCTGTGTTGACATCAAGTGACTATGGATCCATGATGAAAGTCGGAAGAAGAGAATTTCATGAAGGTCGGAGGGGAGGACTAGCTACGGGAGGTTCAAGTCTCCGCGCTGTTGAGGGACTTGCTTGGTGTTCCGGGCTTCACAGCAGCGGTATGAAAGTGGGGGCGTGTTATCATCGGATTTTAGCCAAATTAGGAGATGGGCCGTGATTGAGATGGGCTTGGAGGATATGCACATAAAGTGTTTCTGAATCGGCCTCGTGCGAGAGTTTGGGCTAGATTGCCCGTATATCTGTACATTATGGTAGATCACGTTTCGGTTTAGAATTAAGAGATAGAGTTTGGTTCGTACACGGTTAGGTTTATTCCAAAGATAGAAAGTCTACGGACTATAAATATGTACCTAGGGTTATTGAGAAAGGAGGACGATCACGTTCACAACAAACACAATCTAGGCGCATCGCCACCCCTTGTTTCGAGGGTTTCTTCCGGGTAAGCGTCATGCTGCCCAGATCGCATCTTGCGATCCGGGCGTATCGACTTATTCGTTGTTTGGTGTTGCTCGTATCGAAGCCTTGTTGATGGCGAGTAATACCGTTATCATAGATGTTTTGGGGCTAACATTGGTACTTTTCTCGATATGTTTGCTTAGTTATGCTGCCCCTAAATATCTAGCTGCCTTTGCACCTATCTTAGGTGTAAGGGCAGCATCTTGCTTGGTCTTTATTTAGTAGATTTGATCTGTTATGGTTGTTCCTTGTTTTCCAAGGATTAGTTTGATATCCGCATGGTTAGGCCTTGCAACCGGGTTGAACGATCCAGTAGTGCGTAAGATATGGTTTGCCGATCCAAGAGGGGTTGTTCCGGGAATCGACTCTGTGTTGGTTTTTAGGCCTCTTCTAGGACTAGTTTTCTGTTATCTTTCGTATCTGCCAGGTTCAACTACGCGTAGGACGTTCCAATTATGCGGTGAAAGCCCTAGACTGTCGTAGATCGATTTAACTTGGTATTGATAAAGCAGGATCCCCATGTTATCGTAGATCCAATACGAACCATGGATCAA
The DNA here is from genome assembly GCF_022539505.1 of Lolium rigidum. NCBI lineage: Eukaryota > Viridiplantae > Streptophyta > Magnoliopsida > Poales > Poaceae > Lolium > Lolium rigidum. The sequence continues at coordinate 359,339,986 of NC_061510.1, read as the reverse complement.
TCGGCTCTTTGAGCCGATTCACAGGGTAACCTGAGAGCCGATCGAGGCTCGGATTTAATGTTTACGTGTCTGCCATGCAGGAAACTAATTGAAGCAATCCATCACCTTCCTGACCAGGTATAGGTCAGGTGGCACGCCCTCGCAATAGCCAGGACGTGTGCCGGATTTTGCGGGCCGTCGCCCGAGGGACCAGGGCCCACCAGCAGTTCTGGGAGCCTCCCGGCTCTTCGTGTTGCTCGTCGCTGCTCGCCGGTGGGTTTTGGCAGGCAACAGGGCGACAACATAGGTGAAATTCAGAGTCCTACCTTTCAGGGTGAAAACCCAAGGTCTGGCCTTAACTGGTTGTGCCTGGCAATGACCTTGTTGGAGGCATTGTTTTGAGAGCGGGGACTATCTTCAGGGTGAAAACCTAAGATCTTTGATCGGGCGACGACGGTGTTAGAGCACTGTTCCCTTCTTGGAGGCGTCGTTTTTGGAGAGTCTGTTTTTCAGGTGTTGTCTTGGCGGTGGATGTATTGCTGTTGTTAGGCGCGAGATGTTGTAGCGAGACTTTTATTTCTTAGTTTTCTTTTCGTTTTTTGGCTGTGTGCATCCGTAGTGCCATTAGGGTGGTGCGTTGTTGCAGATGCTGGGTGTAATTGGTATCTTTTGATATTAATATATTCCCTTTATCGGAAAAAACATACGGCAGGACCATGCACATACACAATTGTTTTCGATGGTCTTTTCGGCCTCTTCCTCTCCCCTGTGTAAGCCACCGCCGCCATTCCCCTCGGCTGCTTGTCTAGTCTACTCTCTATGGAAGGTCGATGGTGATTAGGGTTTGATTCTGATGAGGGGTATTCGGCTCGACAATGTACGCTTCCCCGCTCACCATCATGGTACGTACCCATCAGTAAATCTCACTCTTGATCCACGTGCATAAATGTGTTTTTAGATTTATATTGGTAGATGTTAGTGATATTGTTGGGGTATAGGCATGTGGTCCCCTGTTAGTTTGAAGGAAACTGGTCGGTTGACCAATATATTTCATTTTAGGAAGACTCGACTCGAATGAAAGTTTGAGAAGTCGTATTTCCTTATCATATGTCCTTCCGCTCACGAAACTGGTCAGTGGATTGATAAATTTCCATTTAGAAAGAATCGGCTGAAATCAAATCCTACCGTTCTCTTCCCCTTCCATTGTAGTGAATATCAGCGGACCAATGGTTCCCACCCTCCTCTGTCCACTACTTGGTGGCAAGAGGAAGGGGTTGGCAATTGGTGCATCCAGCTTTGGTTAACACCCTAAAAACGCAATCAAAAGATCCAAAGAAAATGCTTGGGCATAGATAATACTCATATCCAACATGTCACATTTTTGAAATTAAGAACAGAGATTGAAAATATACAATATGACAATGAATAGTGTGAAATGCATGTTGGGCTTTGAACTTGGCCCATTATCAATATAGACAATAAATTTATCATTTTCTCTTTTGAAGTTGTGACTCAAATTTAGACTTGAACTTTCATGACAAGTATTTATGTTGTGTCAATGCCCAAACTATATTCCCAATTTGCTGAAATCTTCTAATGTTATCTACTTATCTGAGTGCATTGTGTGCACCAACTTCGATGCACATGATATGTTCCCTCCCATTTTTCTCACAGTCGACAGACGGAGGCATGGCTTGGTTTTCATGTGGTGGCACTAGGTATGGGAGGGCTTCAGCGCATCGATTAAACTGGCCCCCTTATCATTCTCGCCACGTCCATGAAAAAGAGTCAATTGTCTATTTGCTTGTCATGCTCTTAGGGCAGCAAGGTTTATTATGTCCTTTGTAGCTAGCAGTTTTCGTCTCTCGAGACAGTGTTGGTAGCGCCACGGTGGAGATAAGGTGCTAGAGCAGGGTTGGTGGCTCGTTGGTGATGGATCTAGCCTTCTTCCCAAGCCCAAAAGCGGTGGATCCAGATCTAGGTCAGCACGAGGATGTTTCCTAGACAATGCATGTCGTTGCCTACTTGACAATACCCTGGAGGAGGTATTCTCACGGAATGGGGAGGAAGATGGGGCCATCTAGCTAGGAATTTTGCGTTTTTCAAAGCATGTATGCTTTGCCATCTAGCTAGGAATTTTGCGTGTTATGTTATTGTATTTTATTTGTATTTTAGTGATGGCTTCATGGTTTCTTCAAATATAATGGAATGCATTGCAAACTTTTTGGGGGAATCTAATGCAACATTTTTTTCTAGTCCTCGCTTATTTGCCAGAATAAGAGGCTCTGATCATAGATTTTATTTCCTTTTATGCTTCTTTATTTACTTTCCAGCTCAGGCTGTTTATTTCATTCTTATACTTTAGTATTTAATTATATTTATTTAATATAGTTTGTTACATTTAATTTTCTTATTTATAGTCCCTATATTTTTTTTAGTTTGTTTTCATTTTGTAATTTTTTTATTTTCTCTTTGTATTTATTGTGAAATACATGAACATTTTCTGACATACATTAACATTTCTTCAAAACATGCAATCCAAATTTCTATTTTTTTTTATTTTAAACCCTTGCGGGATATAATCATGAACGTTCTATTTATTTTTCACGGACGCATATGATGCTCTTAGGTACAAACTGCCGCCCGGTTGATAACTTGCTTTTAATTATGATGGTATATGGTTTTTTTTAGTTGGAAGAAGACAATCATCTGCCTCGTTTCCTTGGAAGGAAAACTGTCAATGAAATACTCTGACTACGTCGGTCGTCGTGCTGATCGTTTGACAGGCAACTCAATTCAGTAATTTAAGCGCACTATTTTTTAAATCGAATAGATAACTTTAATTACTATATTAGAGAAAGTTCCAGGAAGAGCCCCAAGAGTTGCACTCGACTGCACATTGCTGGAAACGAATCAACAGTCAACCGTCAAAAGAATTGACGAACTAGCATTAGCGATGGTCAATTTTTAATCCCATCTGTGTATTACCAAACCCCGACTCTAACAAAGTCGAGACCTTGGGATCCTTGGAATCCAAGGAAGCAGGAGAGCTATTTAGCAGACCGTGTGAGCCACTCAGCCTGACAGCCTCTATACTGTCCTAGAAATCCTCTGCTGATCGAGCTTTGCAGGAGAAGAGTTAGACATGGCTTCCATGTGCAACTACTCCTCGACATTCAAGGTACACATATCTCTTATGATCTCGGTCACCATCTGCGACGAGTATTCGTCAGTTATTGCCGAGTTGATGTCCTCTAATTAAGCATATTCCTTCTTGCCACTCCTTGATGAAGCTCATACTTGGGTCGTCGTCGCTGGCGCGCCGCCAAATCCTGTCGGATATGGGATACGAGTTCACCGTCATGGTTGAGTGCCACTGCCGTCAGCTTATTAAGTTTCATGATCCGTCTTGCGTACTTGCTGATGAAGTGCCTTTTCGGTTTCTGTGCTGCCAGTGTGCTGACATTGACGAGGAGGCCATTAGGAGGGAGAAGCCGGAGGAGCTGGTCCAGGCCTTGGCCGAAGCAAAGGTACCTCCCATTCTCCCAAGTCCCAACCAGCAGCTAGTTTGCGATGAACTTCGTGATATGGTCCTGGGGCTTTTTTGATCGGTCTATTTGTAGGCTGATGCCATTAAACTGAACCTCCGTGATGGCTGCGCTGACCGGGACAGCAGCAGTGATCGGCCAACCTTTCTGATCACTTCTGACCAGGTATGCACATCATGACACATTCAGTTTGATTAATTCAGGCTTAAACCGTAGCTGCTAGAGCGTTTGGAGTGATGGAGTCTCACTTAACACCGCGACTGCTTGATCCGTTTTTGGTCGGTGAAGGTTAAGGTGAGCAAAGGGATGATAAGGGAGAGGCCGAGAAGCGCGGATGAAGCCAGAGAATTCATCAAGGGTAACGATCGAGCCTTTTCATCTTGTGTTGATGTGCACAAGATACGGTAGTATATGCTATGCATATGGCTAACGAAATGTTTTTGTGCTTGGTGTCCTAACAGCATACTCGGGTGATCGAGCGTTTGCAGTGAACTACGTTCTAGTGACCAACCTGAGCACCGGGGTTAGAAAAGGGGGCTGGGACAAAGCTGAGGTAGGCTGCAGATCCATCTGAATTCGCTGATAAACTCGATTCCCCTGCCTAGAAGAACATACTGAAACGAGTTCATCATGCATTTCCATCTGCAGATCGATTTTCACCACATACCAGACTGGTTCATCGAAGAAGTCGTAAGTGACCTTACGGCATAAGTAGACCGCTGCCTGTATTTCTGTATCCCTGTATCGAAATATCATGTGCTACTACTTTATATGGCAAAAAGAAGTAGGAAAACGGCAGCTACGAGGTAACTGAGTTTTGCAATCTGGCACATGTTCGTTGCAGGTGAAGGAAGGAGGCATGACTTGCGTGGCTGGTGGCCTCAGGCTGACGCATCCATCGGTGCTTCCATTCATCAAGCAACTCGTGAGCGAATACTTTCAGATAGCCCCTGCTTCGAGAACGTGGAGACGAAAGCTGCAAGTTCACTTTGTCACCGTTCTGATTGCGTTGCTATTTTGGTTTCGTGCAGGTCGGTACCGCAGATAGCGTCCGAGGCCTTCCGAGGGAGCTCACGGAGAAGCTTATTCGAGAATCGATCGAAGCAATGTCCTAGTTCGGTTAAGCTGAAGTCAAAATCGAGACTGACTTTTAAGTTTGTTGTAAGAACAATTCTCCAAGTTTCGATACTAGTTGCGTCCTCCTTCTTCTCGCCATGTTTGAAAACAATTCGGCTGGTCAGAGTGCAAAGTATCATAGAGTGGTATCATCCATATGATACTAGTGTATGATACTACCTCTATAGTGGTTAGTATTACCTAGTAGTATCATAGTCTCATGATATTTAATTATTTGTAGAATCTCAATGCAATTGTATGTATAGGATGTATTTGACATTAAATTATCTAGTTTCACGTGCTACGATACAGTATCATATTATGATACCACTAGCATATCTCTCTTCATTAATTATAGTGCCACATCAGAATTTTACCAAGGTGGCATGCATGATACTCCTTATAATACTAGCACTATGGCTAGGCTTCTAGAGTTTTGATACCAGTTGGTAAAATTAGTTACATTAAGTGTATCCTTCTCTGGCTAGAAAACCATTACCAAACCGGCATGTACGGCTCCACGGTTCCAGGAGAGATAGATAGATAGAGGCGACTGAGTAAAGGCCATCTAGGGTTCCGTCCCCTCGTCGGCAACGATGTCGGTTAGCCCCGCCTTCAGTGGTCTTGGGTTCCCGTTCTTGTTTAGGTTTTTTCAGTGTCTTTTTCGAGATGGTGACGCGGCGGCTGCATCCTAAAAGCAGAATAAGGCGCTCCTCTCATGCGCCTAGCACCGCTGGGGGCGCGTGGAGTTGTGTATCCGATGAATCTCCTTAGATCTAGTCCGTCTTTCTGTGTTCATTGGTGTGGTTACATGTTTAGATCTTCCGATCTAAGGTTTTTATCATTAGCGACAGTTGTTGCTCTGTTGCGCTGGTCATTTGGGGCCTTATCACGATGACTTCACGTTTATCTACTACAACAAACTCTACTTTGACATGCTTTACCCGGTTCCGGTGATGAAGGGGCAATGACGGTGGCGCTCCTTCGTCTCGCTCCAGTGCTTGTAGTCGTGCTAGGTGGTCCAAAGACCTATTTATAATTTGTATTACTTTTGTTGATGATTATTAATAGATCGGCTCTCCTTTTCCCCAAAAAAAAGTTATTCTTCTCTAAGATTGATCTCAACGCAAAACTGGAAAGTTGAGGAGTAGAGTTATTTGGTGCCATTGATCTAGAACATAAAATAGGCAAAATACTTACCGCATGCATTCATGAAAGAGCAAGCAGATTAACAATTTTAATATGCATGCTTCCACTAGAATGAACACTCCTCAATGGTAACTAAGTGATTCATAATTCTAAATAAACAAGTCGACGAATGAGTTTTACCATCACCGCTAGCCACCAAGTGATCTAGGTAGACAACTCCTTATCAATCATATCTCATGCGACTCATGTAACCGTTGTGATAGACCCTTCTAGCTTACCGAGTGTTTCTGTTGTAAGATTCCGACTCGAACCAACCTAGTCGGAAAGAACTAGAGCGCCCCAATTTTATGAACCTACTATCAAGAATGTTCGACTTAGGATGGTGCAGAGACATAAAAATAACACCGATAATCAAATGGTATGGCTCTCTTCACGAGGATCTCCATCTCCACGAAGTTGTAAGTCGGCTCGCGTCCAACTCTTGTCATGCGTTGTCCAACTCCAAGTCGTTGACTCCCGTCGTCTTGAAGCACGCAAGTTGCTCAAAACCTCTAGTAGTTACAATAGCTAGTAATAAAAAATTACAAGGAGTCATACAACAAAATGATAGCTCTTTGGCTCCATCCGCGACTCATCGTGATACACAGATCACGTATAGGTTACATACATCACATGCGTATAAGACATATCATTCACATGAACCCTGCAAAATAGGTTAGACGTCTCCCGGCTCATAAGACATGTATCATGTCTTGGTATACTGGTGGTCCCATTTAGCCAACAACGGGCGGGAAATATGTTGGCCACATAGATCTAATCTACGAACCGATCCGCGGTTTCCTAAATTTTCGGATGCAGATCCAATCTACATATCACCAATTACAGAACGAAAATTTTGACCTGATCAACTCTTAGTGCAAAACCCAAGCAATCTGATCCAATCTACATATCACCATTTATTGCAAAATCCAAGCTATCTGATCCAATCAAAACACCAAAATCGATTTATCAAATAAATCGACAACCAAAAATCGGTACCTAAATCCATTGTACTACCAATGCATACCACATATGCATGATCGCGGGCTTAAAACCATAAGATAAAACTCTGATGCCCTTGTTGTGCCACATATAGATAATTATACAAAAAAATCCCTACGTGGTAAACCCAAGATCCATGTGAGGTGGAAGGCCACAAAGATTACCGCTAGACCCTGGAGGTGGGAAAACTTAATGAAGCACGTTGGGGCAGTGAAGATCATCATCGTTCGATCCCGTGAACACGTTGTCGAAGTGGTGAACATACAACGCCTCTTCCAGTATCCACACGTACAAGGAGGAGCACGGCAGTAGATTGCTGGATCTGTAACGGCGGTGAGGACTAGAGTTGGGCTAGAGTTTCCAACACATGGAATGCCCTAAGCCCCTAACCATGCACCTGGATGCTACCGTCTCCACATATATAGGGGAGTAAGTGTGGACCTCACAACACTTGCAACTCACTTACTAAAATCCTAATCTAGTCATCATGGGTCTAACCAACTGACCCAATCATGGTGAGGCTTAGTTCCAACCTAGCTGACTTACTTTTCTGCCGGATAACATCCGACTTGCTCCTTACTCCTTATGTGTCTGACCATGTTGGCTCAGAATAACGCGAACACGGATAGATTCACAACTGATAAGTTGACAATGGTTCCTAGAAGAACATACCGACTCACAAGAACAATAGAGTCATGAAGACTAACCTTTCATTTTGACTTACCTCTAAGTCCATTTTTTCTCACGATGTACCTTTTAGAGTTATAGGCGACTCACATCCATTTAATGTCTCAACTCTCTTCTCGGTTCATGATATATTGTTTATCCCACTAACTGTTAGCCGGCCACCTTGGTCCACACTTAACCTAGTCACACATCGCCATGCTATCCAAATCATGTCATCCATGAGGGCCCAGAGAATATCTCTCCAATTGGTGGGGAAAAATCACATCTTAGTTATTCACATCACGCAACTTTATTCTCAATAGACCCAAACTTTGCCTTTATAATTGCCTTGTTGGAGAATAACGTTTGACAAAACTTAAATTTTGATCCACAACTCGGATCATGCGATCACCTCAAGTCTATGAATTCTATTGAGTGAGACATACAAATGAAGACTTGCTCATTATATATCAGTATGGACCAGTCCGACTCGATAAACAATTTACCTGAGTTCATGTAAGTCGGATTAGCATCACTATGCCCATGACAAGTGAAACTGACTCATCAGTCGACTTTCACATTAGTCTAAGTCGTGTGTCCAATACAACCTCGACGACTAAGAATGATTTAGTGTGAACAACATTAATACATAGTTTCACAACCGAATCGCAAATTCGATGGAACATATAAAATATTCATAAATGGACGACTTAATATATCTATGAATACATTGCCTCTAGGGCACATTCCCAACATAATGTTGTTGCTCACACTACTGTATTTGCTGGCCCCGGTAAAAAAAAATCAAAGCATACACCAACGGGATCTTATTTTGAAGAGATTGTTGCGTGAAACTAAATGGTTAAAAGGGATCAGCATTTTTTTTTGGAAACATAGGCTCTCCGCCCCATTCCATTTCTCAGGTGAAAAACGAAATGTATCAGATTCAGAACAAACAGACACTCCATCTCAACTAACACCTCACTGGCTAGAACCATCAACCACTAACACACCACAAACAGCACCAAACGAGAATGCAAAATAGGAGACCAACTACAGTTTTCGACAGTAACAGACATTGCACTACATTTCCTACAGGTTTCACTTCCTGTTTCTTCTTTCTGCCCTTTTATCAGCTCACCACCAGACGACATTGTACTTCCGGAGTCCGTGGCCCTGGAACCACCCTCCGCTTCTTCAGTTTTGCAGCGCCGGGGCTGCCATTGCCCTCTGTTCCAACCTCCAAATGCACAGTGTCAGCTTCTCCGCATGCCTTGCTGGACATAGCTAGAGGCATCCATCTTTTCAGCATTTTCACCAACCGAATCCACGGTACCTGCAAACCAGACCAAGTGCATCGACCAAAATGAATGTCATTTCTAAACTTCCACATTGTCCAAAGTAAAGCAGCATTAACCAAATTAATCATAGCATTTCTTTTGTTACTAATCCACAGTCTAGCCAGACTCTCAAAGTCCACTACCATAACACTGTCCAAAGTGCTAGCTATATCCTGCCACAATAACCTCACAATGTCACAGTAGAAGAACAAGTGTTGAATAATTTCTTTTTCAGAGCATGACAAGCAAGTTTTGTCTGAAACTTCCTGACGCTTACTCAGGTTATCTCTAGTAAGCAACTTGTTGTGGGATAGCAACCATAAAAAGACATGTACCCTAGGGGAACATTAAGGTTCCACACAGCCGGAATAAAGACCGGCGTAATTCCTCTAAATTAAGTTCATCATTGCATATAGAGATTGCGAAGTATACAATCCAGAGCTATGTAATTCCCACACTAATGCATCTTCCACTTCGGAGAACCGAATCGATCTAATGATCTGCTCAATTTGGACCCATTGTTCCATCATCCTATCATCAAAAACCCTCCTAATGGTGAGTTTGATGTCTACTCCATCCCAAGCATCTCTAACCGTCACTCCCTGCTGATTACAAATAAAATAAATATACCAGAAAAGGATGGCAAGGCTAGTGCCTCCAAACCATTGGTCTTCCCAAAATCTAACTTTTGTTCTAGAATCAACAACCCACTTGTACCCTATTTTTGCAGCATTTTGCCGCCCACATGACCCCTTTCCAAAAAGGAGACAAATTATTTCCATGGCAACTGAAAATGTTCGGGTTTTGAGTGTCGTACTTAAAATCCACAATCTGTTTCCATAACTTGTTCTCATCCAAACTATATCTCCTAATCCAAGAATCAAGTAAGCAAAGGTTCATCTCTCTGATGTTCAGAATTCCCAAGCCACCATACTCTTTTTTCATGGTTACCAAATCCCAGTTAGCTAAATGGTACTTATTATGCCCCTCGTAATTATCCCACAGACAGTGAGCCATCTGGGAGTTAATAGCCCTAATGGCCCACTTAGGAAACATAACATCAGACAACAAGTAAGTGGGAATACTTGCTAAGCAAGATCTAATCAAAACAATCCTAGCTGCATAGGACAACAGTCTACCTCGCCAACCTCCTATCCTTTTGATAATTTTATCGATTAACGGTTGCAAATCTTATTTTCTTAACTTTCCATAGTGCAGAGGTACTCCCAAGTACTTAATTGGAAAAGCACTCACTTTACAGCCAAAGACTTGAGATAAAGTATTCCTTTGATCCTCAGGGATCATCATTTTGGCTGGCGGTTCAAGAGTTATGAGTTTTTTATAATGAAATAATGCAAATGATCACATGGTGTTGGGGTTTTTCCTTTTGCATTTGAGCGCTCAATTGGACTAACGGGCCATCTACTGCCACCTAGACACGTCCTTAATAATTATACAGTAAATCGCAAGGAATGTTTGACAATGAAAAAACCAAGAAAAAATCTTGCCAACAATTTAGTTTTGATATTTGTAAACTTATTGTACTTTTCCTTTAATTTAAAACCAGTAGGAGACTCTTTTGCTCTAATTTCTAGAAAAAAAATTAAATTTATGCTCTAAAAGTTTCTATAAGTGTGCTTACCTACTCGTATACTAAAATATCAAGATAGATTTTTAGACAATTTAAATTTAGATATCTCTGCCATAAATTTTATTTGTATCTACAATGTCAAATGTATGCCATAAAGATCATACATCATGATAAATCTAACTGTATTGAATTGGTATTCTAAATGTCAATATTTTTCTACATACTTGCCAAACTTCACATCGTTTTAGTTTTGAAAAAAGATTTGCACTACATTTAATCCATATATACATAAAAAATGTATAACAAACAACGCCTTACATACTATTTACTATCTTTATTATATGTTTAACTATGTAAAATAAGTAATATTAAATTATAATATTCGCTATGAACATAACATGCTACAAATAAATTTGAAGTATAAAAGTGTAATGTAAAATGAAATTATATCTATGAGCAAAATGAAATCCGGCACGACTAGCACATTAGGCGGTGTGGCGGCAAGTTCACCATCATAAGTCACCCCGGGCATAAAAAACCAAAACCAAAAACCGCCCGAAATAATCAAGACCGAACCGAAAAACACAAAAATCTGGACTTGGATTATCCCATCGGTCTTGACAATGAGATGACTAAAATATTGTCGAACTGTTCGGTTGTCCCTGGCAATGGACTAAAGCGGCCGAACCAGCCGACAATTTCTAGCCGAACCATGCAACCAACCCATCCCGTAATCGAGTACTAGTAGTGCGCTAGCCCATCAAGACATTGACGAGTAGAGGCCCTCTTCTCACTGGCACTTTCTTCCTTCCCCAGTTCCCCACTCATCGGCCGCCACCCACCGGCCGACTCAGTAGCATCTCCGACCACACCGCATCCCCGACCCCGCTCTGCTACCACACCACTAGGCACATCGTAGTCCTGACCACATCTCCAATACCGCACCATTGCTGAAAGTGCATGGAGCCCCCATGTGTGGTTTTGGTAATTAATGACAATCCCTATGGACTAATGTTTGCATTGAGTTATATTTGTAGGAGTTGTCCATAGGCAATGCTTGAACCATATGTTGGCTTCATGGTTGCAAGAAGAAGAAATTGATGAAGGATATCAAGTGTCAAGTATGTCTTGAAGATGAAGATGAAGTGAGCCCTCAAGTTACTTCAAGACATCAACATGATGAAGAATGAAGAAATGAAGTGCAAGTTCAAGATGAGTCAACTCGAAGAGATCATATGCTTGAAGCTTGCTATCCATATGGTGTTCATGCACATGTGAAGACGCGCCGAAGAAGAATCTCTCCCATAGTGGAGTATGGGGAGCATTTCACATGACTTCATCAAGCAAGCACAATCAAGAAAGGCGTTCCATCTTGTTGCGGTCAAGACCATCATCATCAAGCCCAAGTGGAATGCGCAAGGTTAAGGTTTGCTCTTGATAGGGTTTCTTTTTCACCGGTCTCATGGTGTAGTTGGAGACCGGTTTATAGTTTAGTTGCCGTACTATCAAGAGGGCTCTCGAGTGAGTAACTCGATCGTATCCTTTGGAGAGCTCAAACCTTTGCATCCTTGCATCATCTTTCTTGGTTGTTATTTGAATCTTATCCATGTGATGTTTTAGAGCTTGTGTTTATTCTCATGACAAGCTCTAGTTCATCAAGAATGGTTTTTGCACGGGCAACTTGTTGCATTTTCAAGGTTGGAGGTTTTACCGGTATGTCTTTTTTAGATAGGTAAAACCTTTCTTCATTTATTTCTATCCTACCTTACTGTACTATGATGGTTCCCTGCATGATCTTGTAGAGCTTGTTACTAGCTTCGAAACGAGCCCAAGATCATCAAAATCGGAGTCCGGATGCAAAAGTTATTGAAGTTTTCGTGAAGCACTTTTTTTGGAACTTCCGCCCTACTTCCGGTGAACTTCCGGAAATGCTGATTCTGCACGCAGAAATCATACCGGGAGCATTCCGAGGACGCCCTACTTCACCCGGAAGTTGGCCGGAACTTCCGGGGGGCGGAAGTTCCGCCCCAAGTGACCGGAAGTTCCGGTTTTGACGAGTTTTGTGCATAACGGGAAGATTTCTCTTGACCTATTTAAGGGGGTCTTCTTCCCCAAAGTTTCCCAACCGTTTTGAGCTCGTTTTTGCCTCCATTGTTGACCTTCTTTGAGCTTGCTATCTCCCTCTCCCTCCCATGAATCTTGCATCTATTTGAGAGATAGATAGAGGAGATCTACATCTTCACCAATCAAATCCCTCTCTTTGTGAGGGGAATCCACTAGATCTAGATCTTGGAGAAATTTGGTGTTCCTCCTCCTATTTGTTCTTCCTCTCTTATTTCCCCAATAGCTTTTGTAGCATTGTTGGAATTTGAGAGAGAAGTACTTGAGCATCTTTGTGGTGTTCTTGCCATTGCATTTGGTGCATCGGTTTGAGTTCTCCACGGTGATTCGTGGAAGTGAAAGCAAGAAGGTTGTTACTCTTGGGTCTTTGGACCCTAGATGGCTTAGTGGCCTTTGTGGCATCTTAGTGGTGTTCTTGGGGACTCCAATTAAGTTGTGGAGATTCTTCAAGGGCAAGGCCTTTGTGGCATCTTAGTGGTGTTCTTGGGGACTCCAATTAAGTTGTGGAGATTCTTCAAGGGCAAGGCCTTTGTGGCATCTTAGTGGTGTTCTTGGGGACTCCAATTAAGTTGTGGAGATTCTTCAAGGGCAAGTGATATGTCTCAAACGTATCCATAATTTCTTATGTTCCATGCTAGTTTTATAACAATACTCACATGTTTTATACACACTTTAAATCATTTATATGCATTTTCCGGCACTAACCTATTAACGAGATGCCGAAGCGCCGGTCTCTGTTTTGTGCTGTTTTTGTTTTCAGAGATCCTACACAGGAAATATTCTCGGAATTGGACGAAACGAACGCCAAGGGTCTTATTTTTCCACGGAGCTTCCAGAAGACCGAAGAGGATACGAAGTGGGGCCACGAGGTGCCCTAACCATAGGGCGGCGCGGCCAAGGGGGGGCCGCGCCGGCCTATGGTGTGGGGCCCCGTGCCTCCTCCGACTCTGCCCTTCCGCCTACTTAAACTCTCCGTCGCGAAAACCCTATTACCGAGAGCCACGATACGGAAAAAGTTCCAGAGACGCCGCCGCCGCCAATCCCATCTCGGGGGATTCAGGAGATCGCCTCCGGCTCCCTGCCGGAGAGGGGAATCATCACCGGAGGTCTCTACATCACCATGCCCGCCTCCGGACTGATGCGTGAGTAGTTCATCTGAAATAGCAAAGTCTAAACCCCGTGTTTTGTGTGTTTGATGACAACACTTGAGTTATCTCACCGTGTGCCGTGAGTATCATTGCTAGATTTGCAAGTGCACGGTGACCTCGCTGGACACGTCAAGATCGGAGGACTGAAGCGTAGTTATAGGTAGCTGTAGGTTTTCTGGTTTTGTGTGTGTTTAGCGAGGTGACATGGCTCGAGAGAAATAGGGAAGAAAACCAGTTTTAGCCAGGCCGGTACTACCGGTACCTGTAGCGGCAGTACCGCTACCCCTATAGGTACCGCCTCGCGGTACCGCTCTGAGCTCTGCGCTGGAATTGTCCCTCAGTACAAGTTACGGTACCTCTGCGGTACCTGGAGCGGTAGTACCGCCCATGGTACCGCTCAGGTACCGTAACTAGTTACGGCAGTACCGCTCTGGTACCGCTCCGGTACCGCTTTGGATCCAGTAAGGTTGGGACCCCATTGCGGTACCTCAAGCGGTACCTCTAGCGGTAGTACTGCTCTGCATCCACGTGGACCAGATCTGGGGAATTCGAGCTCAGAGCGGTAGTACCGCTTTGCAAAAGCGGTAGTACCGCTTAGGCAAAAACTGGACATAACGGTTGGATTTGGAGGAGCCTATTTAAGGGCTCCTTCTTCCCCAGCTCGTTTTCATCTCTTCCCTCTTTCTCTCCTCCATTGTTGCTGAGCTTAATCCTTGAGGATCTCCCCAACCATCCAACCAATCTTGCTCAAATTTTGAGGAGTGGTGGAGGAGACCTCGATCTATAGTTCTACCAAGAGAGATTTCACCAATACTTGCTACTCCTTAGTGGATCTTGGTGTTAGGGTTCCTATTGTGGGATCTTGGAGGAAGTGCATCCATGGAGGCTAGCTTGGTGATGTACTAGCCCCATGGATTGTTGGGAGCCTCCTTGTGGTGTGGAGCTCGCCCCAACCTTGTGAAGGAATCACCGCCTCAACCGGTGCCTTAGTGGAGAAGGGGGAGCACCTTTGTGGAGCTCTCTCGAGGAAGAAGGTGAGGCCTTCCTTCGTGGTGTGGCCGTCTAGCCTCTTGTGTGAGGCTAGCACCTCCTCAACGCAGACGTACTCCCTTTTGTGGGAGGAACTGCGACAACAAACCTCGCCTCGTCTCCGCGCCCTCCGGTTGTCCCGCTCCTTACTCTTACTATCTTGTGATTGTTCCTTTGCTTGTTGCACTTGTTCTAGGATCATTGTAGGATCACCAACACCACTAAAGCAATCACCTTTATCTTCCGTTGCACTATAATTGAAAAAGACTAAAACTTGACGTAGCAACCATTCACCCCCCCCCCCTCTTGTTCGCTACGATCCATTCAATTGGTATCAGAGCGAGGTTTTCTTGCTCAGGCTTTACCGCCTAAGAAATGGCCGAACAAGATGCGGGTGTGGCGAATGGGTCACCTTCCCTTGTGCCACCCGCTCCACCATCTCCCGTCGATACCACAACGGCTATGTTGGATGACCTCAAGAAATTGGAGTCATCCATCGTTAACCAAATGAAGGCGATGATGATGGAGTTGGTTGCTCAAAAACCAAACCCTAGTGTCGATCATCAAGCAAGTGCCGAGAACCCCCCACCAAAAGCTACTTCCTTTCCTCTTGTTGATTTTGTCGCGCAAGCGACAAAAGATCCACAAAAGGAAGGGCTTGGGGAGACCGGCACTTCAACAAAGGGGAAGGATGAGACACCGGTTGTGGAATGTCTAGGGGGTTATCATGAGGTGCCTCCACCAAGTGATTACACCATAAACGTTCCAATACATATGCCACATATCTTGTCGCATGGTTCACCACCATTACTTGAGTCAAACAACTTTGAAAATTGGCAATTCTTGATGAAATCTCATGTGCGCAGCGCGTCTACCGAGCTTTGGCGCATCATTGAGGAAGGCTACTCACCACGAGATCCAAAGAAATTGACAAGAAGAGATGTGGTGGATGACCAACTCAACGCCACCGCCATCAACATGATTCACATGGCCATCACGCCAAAGGACCGCGCTCATATCCGTTCACTCAAGACCGCCAAGGAGGCATGGGATAAACTCGACAAGCTCTTTCTCGGAAATGCGAGCATCCAAAGCTCTCGTTTCGACGAAGTGAACAATATGGCCGACAATTTCGTCATGATTGAAGGAGAGACCCCCGAAGAAATGTATCGGCGCCTCATCGCTCTCGCCGTACAAATGCAAGATCTTGGAGCAACGTTCGTGGATGACCATTGGATCAAGCGCAAGTTCTACAACGCTCTCCTCCCTTATGAGGAAGTGAAGTTGACGGCCATCCGCCAAAACGCCTCCTTCCGTGCTATGACATCCGATGAAGTTCTTAGCGAAGTCATCGCTTTGGACATCTCCAAGAAGAATGCGGAGGATCTTGTTGCTCGCGCCCACAACACAGTGCAAGCCCAACCTTGCATTGAAGATGAGGGTACATGAGGCTAGTGAAAGCGATGAGGATCCCATGGAGTGGGAACCGGATGATCTCAAGATCAATTATCATGAGCACATGGCTCTCGCCGCCAAGAAGTTTTGGGATGGTAACAAGTCCCGAAGCACAAGACCAAGAAGATCACGTGATTCTCCAAGAGCCCAACGGAAGGGCAAAAGGGGAGAACATGCTACAATTGCGGTGACAAGAGTCATTTTGTCGCGGAGTGTATGTATGAGAGAAGAGAAGATCATGGTGGAAGACTTATCCGCAAGGAAAAGTTCAAGTCTCCCTCAAAAGGATTCTCCAAGTTCTCCCCCAAGTCCGATGACGACAAGGTCTCCTTCACCAAGAAGCCTAGAGCCTTCATCATTCGAGAAGAATACTCCTCCGATGAGGATGAAGAACGTGGGGACAAGAGCTCCAACAAGGAAGGAGAGGGAGTGGCCGCCATCGCCATTACCACTCCCTCTATCTCCCTCTTCGACTCTCCTAATGAGAACCTCGCCACCAACAATGCTCGTTGCCTTATGGCAAAGGCATCCTCGGAGGTAAAATCCCCTTCCAAACCATCACCCGTGACTAATGCCCTATATATTGATGATGCCACTAGTCTCACCGTTAAACGTGAGATTATGGGTTTGGATGCTTTTCTCACTAACATGCAAGGGGATACCAAGACTCACGTTGGGGCTCTCTTGAGCCAACTTGGTGCGGCACAAGACCTCATAGAGGAGAAGGAAAGGTTGGAAAGGGAGGCGGCAAATGAGATTGCCTCGCTCAAAGAAGAGCTTGAAGATGAAAAAAATTTGCGCATGTCTCTTGAAGCTAGTGTCATTGTCCTCGAAGACACCAACAAGGATATTGTCTCCCAACTCATCAAGGACCGAGATGATACTCTTGGTTTGATGGGTGAGCTCAAAAAGAAGTTTCTCTCTCTCTCGAGGAAGCTAACAAAGAGAAAGATGATGAAGACCCCAACTCTTGCCATGACGAGTTTGTTGATCAAGTTGCTTCTTTGAGAAAGCACAATGCTCTTCTTTTGGAAGTCAATGCTCTTCAAGAAGAAGCCTTGGATGAATATTACCGCTTGTGCAAAGAGAAGACCTCATGTTGCAACCATGAAGAAGAAATTGCCGCTCTTGAGACCACCAAGGCCAAGCTATTGAGTTTGAGTAGCATGCAAGAAGAGTCTTTGGAGGAATGTCTCCGTATGAGCAAGGAGAAGGCCACTTGTTGTGATCATGAGGAAGAAATAGCCGCCTTGAAGAGGAGGGAAGTCAAGCTCATGGAGGTCAATTCCATGCAAGAGGAAGCATTGAAGGAGTATTTTCCTTTGAGCAAGGATCGTGCGTGCGGTACTCATGAAAGTGACATTGCCAAGTTGGAGAGTGACAAGCGTACACTCATGAAGATGAATGCTCTCCAAGAAGAAGCCTTGATGGAACACTTCCGAGTGAACAAGGCAAAGGAAGTCCAAGTGATTGATATTTGCCACCCTCATCCGGAACATGAAGATGAAGTCAATCGTTTGAAGGCCAAGATTGATAGACTCCAAGTTCAAACCAAGTACTTGGAAGGAGTCATTGGAGCCAAAGATGGAGTCAAAGAGGGCTCTTGCAATGAAGGAGCGGCTACCAAGCCAAAGAGGAAGAGGAATAGGAGGACCAAGAAGAAGAAGAACAAGGAGAACATGGAGATCAACCTTGTGGAGAGTGATGCTAGCTCAAGAAGGGATGAAGTACCCAACTCCACCTCCAAGGGTTTCGCCGGCTCTAACAACCCTTCTCATGTTCTTTATGTTGATTACTATGGACATATTCGTGCTCGCTTTATTGGTCCTCAAAAGGACAATGTTGATTGGACTATTTGGGTTCCCAAACCCCTTGTTACTAACATGCTAGGACCCATTGAAAAATGGGTACCTAAATCCAAGACTTGATTCCTTGTAGGACTATGCTTCCGGTGGTGCTAAATGGGTGGTTGATAGTGGAGCCACAAGTCATATGACCGGAAGCAAGAATATTGTTGTCGACCTCGAGCCTTCCTACTCTACCGTATCATATGGCGACAACACGTGCTCTAAGGTATTGGGTCTTGGCAAGGTGGTGGTAACACCCGACATCTCACTTGTGAATGTCCTCCTTGTCGAGACCCTTGGTTACAACTTACTCTCTGTTCATCAAATTGCTCGCATGGGTCTATGTACTTTCTTTGATGAACATATGGTGGTCCTCTTGTGGAGCAAGACACTCCATGTAGCCTTTGTTGGATATGTAGAGAACGGATTATATGTTGTTGACTTCTCCGGAAAGACAACATCTTCCGCTCTTTGCCTATTCGCCAAAGGTGACAAGGGTTGGTTATGGCATCGCCGACTAGCCCATGTCAACATGAGGACTTTGCAAAGTCTTCACAAGGGTGACAACATTCTCGGACTAAAAGAAGATGTCTCCTTTTGTAAGGATCGCGTTTGTAGGGCTTGCGTACAAGGAAAAATGCATGGAGCTCCTCACAAGGCCAAGACTATCATCTCTACCACAAGATGCTTGGAGCTCTTACATGTTGACCTCTTCGGTCCACCGTCTCATGAAAGTCTTGGAGGAAAGAAGTATTGCCTTGTCATCGTCGATGACAATTCACGTTATTGTTGGGTATTCTTCTTCAAGTACAAGAGTGAGACTCAACGGACCATGATGGAGTTTGTGTTGGAGATATGCCCAAGAGGCAATAATAAAAGTGGTTATTATATATCTTTATGTTTATGATAAATGTTTATATACCATGCTATAATTGTATTAACCGAAACATTGATACATGTGTGTTATGTAAACAACAATGAGTCTCTAGTAAGCCTCTTAACTAGCTTGTTGATTAATAGATGATTAGTTTCATAATCATGAACATTGGATGTTATTAATAACAAGGTTATATCATTATATGAATGATATAATGGACACACCCAATTAAGCGTAGCATAAGATCACGTCATTAAGTTATTTGCTATAAGCTTTCGATACATAGTTACCTAGTCCTTATGACCATGAGATCATATAAATCACTTATGCTGGAAAGGTACTTTGATTACATCAAACGCCACTACGTAAATGGGTGGTTATAAAGGTGGGATTAAGTATCCGGAAAGTATGAGTTGAGGCATATGGATCAACAGTGGGATTTGTCCATCCCGATGACGGATAGATATACTCGGGCCCTCTCGGTGGAATGTCGTCTAATGTCTTGCAAGCATATGAATAAGTTCATAAGAGACCACATACCACGGTACGAGTAAAGAGTACTTGTCAGGAGACGAGGTTGAACAAGGTATAGAGTGATACCAATGATCAAACCTCGGACAAGTAAAATATCGCGTGACAAAGGGAATTGGTATCGTATGTGAATGGTTCATTCAATCACTAAGTCATCGTTGAATATGTGGGAGCCATTATGGATCTCCGGATCCCGCTATTGGTTATTGGTCGGAGAGAGATCTCAACCATGTCTACATAGTTCGCGAACCGTAGGGTGACACACTTAAGGTTTGATGTTGTAATAGTAGAACTTGAATATGGAATGGAGTTCGAAGTATTGTTCGAAGTCTCGGATGGGATCCCGGACATCACGAGGAGTTCCGAATGGTCCGGAAAATAAGATTCATATATAGGAAGTCATTTTATAAGTTTGAAAATGATCCGGTGCATTTATGGAAGGTTCTAGAAGGTTCTAGAAAAGTCCGGAGGAAATCACTTTGGAAGGCGGAGTCCCGAAGGGACTCCACCACCATGGCCGGCCAACCCTAGGGGGTGGAGTCCCAGGTGGACTCCACCTAAGGTGGCCGGCCACCCCCTCCCAAGGAAAGGTGGGAATCCCACCTCAAGTGGGAATCCCACCTTGGGTAGGTTTCATGTCATATGGAAGGTTTTGGTTTGGGGTCTTATTCGAAGACTTGTAGACCAACTCTTGGGTGTTCCACCTATATAATGAGGAGCAAGGGGAGGGGGCCGGTGATGCGCGTGAAACACACGTCCGTTGGGAACCCCAAGAGGAAGGTGTGATGTGCACATCAGTAAGTTTTCCCTCAGAAAGAAACCAAGGTTTATCGAACCAGGAGGAGCCAAGAAGCACGTTGAAGGTTGATGGCGGCGAAGTGTAGTGCGGCGCAACACCAGGGATTCCGGCGCCAACGTGGAACCCGCACAACACAACCAAAGTACTTTGCCCCAACGTAACAAGTGAGGTTGTCAATCTCACCGGCTTGCTGTGAACAAAGGATTAACCGTATTGTGTGGAATATGATTGTTTGCGAAGAACAAGTAAAGAACAAGTATTGCAGTAGATTGTATTTCAGATGTAAAGAATAGACCGGGGTCCACAGTTCACTAGCGGTGTCTCTCCCATAAGATAAATAGCATGTTGGGTGAACGAATTACAGTTGGGAAATTGACAAATAAAGAAGGCATAACAATGCACATACATATATCATGATGAGTACAATGAGATTTAATCAGGGCATTACGACAAAGTACATAGACCGCTATCCAAGCATGCATCTATGCCTAAAAAGTCCACTTTCGAGTTATCATCCGAACCGCTTCCGGTATTAAGTTGCAAGCAACAGACAATTGCATTAAGTATGGTGCGTAATGTAATCAACACAAATATCCTTAGACAAAGCATCGATGTTTTATCCCTAGTGGCAACAAGCACATCCACAACCTTAGAACTTTCCGTCACTATCCCGCATTTAATGGAGGCATGAACCCACTATCGAGCATAAATACTCCCTCTTGGAGTCACAAGTATCAACTTGGCCGGAGCCTCTACTAGCAACGGAGAGCATGCAAGAACATAAACAACTCATATATGATAGATTGATAATCAACTTGACATAGTATTCAATATCCATCGGATCCCAACAAACACAACATGTAGGATTACAAATAAACAATCTTGATCATGATAGGCAGCTCACAAGATCGAACATGATAGCACAATTAGGAGAAGACGACCATCTAGCTACTGCTATGGACCCATGGTCCAGGGGTAAACTACTCACACATCGATCCGGAGGCGATCATGGCGATGAAGAGTCCTCCGGGAGATGATTCCCCTCTCCGGCAGGGTGCCGGAGGCGATCTCCTGAATCCCCCGAGATGGGATTGGCGGCGGCTGCGTCTCTGGAAGGTTTTCCGTATCGTGGCTCTCGATACTGGGGGTTTCGCGACGAAGACTATATGTAGGTGGAAGGGTAGGTCAGAGGGCGTCACGAGGGACCCACACAATAGGCCGGCGCGGCCAGGGCTTGGGCCGCGCCGCCCTAGTGCGGCGTCGCCTCGTGGCCCCACTTCGTTTCCTCCTCGGACTTCTGGAAGCTTCGTGTAAAAATAGGCCCCTGGGCGTTGATTTCGTCCAATTCCGAGAATATTTCCTTACTAGGATTTCTGAAACCAAAAACAGCAGAAAACAGCAGAATCGGCTCTTCGGCATCTCGTCAATAGGTTAGTGCCGGAAAATGCATAATAATGACATATAATGTGTATAAAACATGTGAGTATCATCATAAAAGTAGCATGGAACATAAGAAATTATAGATACGTTTGAGACGTATCAAGCATCCCCAAGCTTAGTTCCTACTCGCCCTCGAGTAGGTAAACGATAACAATGATAATTTCGAAGTGACATGCTATCATAATCTTGATCAATACTATTGTAAAGCACATGAGATGAATGCAGCGATTCGAAGCAATGATGAAGATAATGAGTAAACAAATGAATCATATAACAAAGACTTTTCATGAATAATACATTCAAGACAAGCATCAATAAGACTTGCATAACTGTTAACTCATAAGCAATAAATTCTTAGTAGAAAACTTTGAAACAACACAAAGGAAGATATAAGTTTCAGCGGTTGCTTTCAACTTTAACATGTATATCTCATGGATAATTGTCAACACAAAGTAATATAACAAGTGCAATAGGTAAACATGTAAGAATCAATGCACGCAGTTTACACAAGTGTTTGCTTCTAAGATAGAAAGAATAGGTAAACTGACTCAACAATAAAGTAGAAGAATGGCCCTTCACAGAGGGAAGCATGGATTACTATTTTTGTGCTAGAGCTTTTATTTTGAAAACAAGAAATAATTTTGTCAACGGTAGTAATAAATCATATGAGTTATGTATAAGATATCTTATAAGTTGCAAGCCTCATGCATAGTATACCAATAGTGCCCGCACCTTGTCCTAATTAGCTTGGATTAACACGGATTATCATTGCACAACATATGTTTCAACCAAGTGTCACAAAGGGGTACCTCTATGCCGCCTGTACAAGAGTCTAAGGAGAAGGTTCGCATTGGATTTCTCGCTTTTGATCATTCTCAACTTAGACACCCATACCGGGACAACATAGACAACAGATAATGGACTCCTCTTTTAATGCTTAAGCATTCAACAACAGATAATATTCTCATAAGAGATTGAGGTTTGTGTCCAAACTGAAACTTCCACCATGATTCATGGCTTTAGTTAGCGGCCCAATGTTCTTCTCTAACAATATGCATACTCAAACCATTTGATCATGAAAATCTCCATTACTTCAGACAAGACGAACATGCATAGCAACTCACATGATATTCAACAAAGGTAAAAGTTGATGGCGTCCCCAGAAACATGGTTACCGCACAACAAGCAACTTATTAAGAAATAAGACACATAAGCACATATTCTTCACCACAATAGTTTTTAAGGCTATTTGTCCCATGAGCTATATATTGTAAAGGCAAAGAATAGAATTTTAAAGGTAGCACTCAAGTAATGTACTTTGGAATGGCAGAGAAATACCATGTGGTAGGTAGGTATGGTGGACACAAATGGCATGGATTTTGGCTCAAGGATTTGGATGCACGAGAAGAATCCCTCTCAATACAAGGCTAGGCTAGCAAGGTTGTTTGAAGCAAACTCAAGTATGAAATGGTGCAGCAAGACTCACATATAAACATATTGTAAGCATTATAAGACTTTACATCGTCTCCTTGTTGTTCAAACACCTCAACCAGAAAATATCTAGACTTAGAGAGACCAATCATGCAAACCAGATTTTAACAAGCTCTATGTAGTTCTTCATTAATAGGTGCAAGGTACATGATGCAAGAGCTTAAACATGATCTATATGAGCACAACAATTACCAAGTATCACATTATTCAAGACATTATACCATTTACCACATGCGGCATTTTCCGTTTCCAACCATATATCAATGAATGAGGTAGTTCAACTTTCGCAATGAACATTAAGAATAAAGCTAAGAACACATGTGTTCATACGAAACAGCAGAGCGTAATATCTCCAATATAAAGGATTGTGGGATCCAACTTTATTCAAACAAAACAAAAACAAAAACAAAAACAAACAGACGCTCCAAGCAAAGCACATAAGATGTGATTGAATAAAAATATAGTTTCACTAGAGGAACCTGATAATTTGTCGATGAAGAAGGGGATGCCTTGGGCATCCCCAAGCTTAGATGCTTGAGTCTTCTTGAAATATGCAGGGATGAACTACGGGGGCATCCCCAAGCTTAGACTTTTCACTCTTCTTGATCATATTGTATCATCCTCCTCTCTTGACCCTTGAAAACTTCCTCCACACCAAACTCGAAACAAACTCATTAGAGGGTTAGTGCATAATTGAAAATTCATATATTCAGAGGTGACATAATCATTCTTAACACTTCTGGACATTGCACAAAGCTACTGAAAGTTAATGGAACAAAGAAATAAATCGAACATAGCAAAACAGGCAATGCGAAATAAAAGGCAGAATCTGTCAAAACAGAACAGTCCGTAAAGACGAATTTTACAGGGGCACTTAACTTGCTCAGATGAAAATGCTCAAATTGAATGAAAGTTGCGTACATATCTGAGGATCACGGACGTAAATTTGCAGATTTTTCTGAGTTACCTACAGAGAATTCTGCCCAGATTCGTGACAGCAAGAAATCTGTTTCTGCGCAGTAATCCAAATCTAGTATTGACTTTGCTATCAAAGACTTTACTTGGCACAACAATGCAATAAAATAAAGATAAGGAGAGGTTGCTACAGTAGTAACAACTTCCAAGACTCAAATATAAAACAAAGGTACTGTAGTAAAAACATGGGTTGTCTCCCATAAGCGCTTTTCTTTAACGCCTTTCAGCTAGGCGCAGAAAGTGTGAATCAAGTGTTATCAAGACATGAAGCATCGACAGAGGGGTTTGGAGTTTTCTCAACTATACATGTTATCTTATCTATGTAAGTTTCAGAGGCTCCTTTTTCATTACTCTTAGGCTTGCTATTCTCATCAAACAAATTCTCAGGAACAAGCCAACCATAGTTATTTTCTAGAGCTTCATGCATTCCTAGGAGCTTGCAGGGTATTGATGTCCTAATCTCCCCTCCATCATTAACATTATTAGTGTACTTTATTCTATCAATGTCCATCTTTTTAAGGGTACTAGCAAAGTTGGTGTAAGAACCAAGCATCTTATATTTAATAAAGACTTTTCTAGCCTCTCTTGCTACACCACCAAATTCTTTAAGAAGGGTTTCTAAGACAAAATCTTTCTTTTCTCCTTCCTCCATATCAGAGAGTGTAAGAAACATATGCTGAATTATAGGATTGAGATTAACAAATTTAGTTTCCAACATGTGTACTAAAGAGGCAGCAGCAATTTCATAAGTAGGAGCAAGTTCTACCAAGTGTCTATCTTCAAAATCTTCAGCTGTACTAACATGAGTGAAAAAATCTTCTATATTATCTCTTCCAATTATAGATCCTCGGCCTACCGGTATGTCTTTTAGAGTGTACTTAGGAGGAAACATGATGAAATAAACAAAAAGTAAATGCAAGTAACTAATTTTTTTGTGTTTTTAATATAGAGAACGCAAACAAGATAGTAAATAAAGTAAAGCTAGCAACTAATTTTTTTGTGTTTTGTTTTAGTGCAGCAAACAAAGTAGTAAATAAAGTAAAGCAAGACAAAAACAAAGTAAAGAGATTGGAAGTGGAGACTCCCCTTGCAGCGTGTCTTGATCTCCCCGGCAACGGCGCCAGAAAACAGTCTTGATGCGCGTGAAACACACGTCCGTTGGGAACCCCAAGAGGAAGGTGTGATGTGCACAGCAGTAAGTTTTCCCTCAGAAAGAAACCAAGGTTTATCGAACCAGGAGGAGCCAAGAAGCACGTTGAAGGTTGATGGCGGCGAAGTGTAGTGCGGCGCAACACCAGGGATTCCGGCGCCAACGTGGAACCTGCACAACACAACCAAAGTACTTTGCCCCAACGTAACAGTGAGGTTGTCAATCTCACCGGCTTGCTGTGAACAAAGGATTAACCGTATTGTGTGGAAGATGATTGTTTGCGAAGAACAGTAAAGAACAAGTATTACAGTAGATTGTATTTCAGATGTAAAGAATAGACCGGGGTCCACAGTTCACTAGCGGTGTCTCTCCCATAAGATAAATAGCATGTTGGGTGAACGAATTACAGTTGGGCAATTGACAAATAAAGAAGGCATAAAAATGCACATACATATATCATGATGAGTACAATGAGATTTAATCAGGGCATTACGACAAAGTACATAGACCGCTATCCAGCATGCATCTATGCCTAAAAAGTCCACTTTCAGGTTATCATCCGAACCCCTTCCGGTATGAAGTTGCAAGCAACAGACAATTGCATTAAGTATGGTGCGTAATGTAATCAACACAAATATCCTTAGACAAAGCATCGATGTTTTATCCCTAGTGGCAACAAGACATCCACAACCTTAGAACTTTCCATCACTTGTCCCGCATTTAATGGAGGCATGAACCCACTATCGATCATAAATACTCCCTCTTGAAGTCACAAGTATCAACTTGGCCGAGAGCCTCTACTAGCAACGGAGAGCATGCAAGAACATAAACAACTCATATATGATAGATTGATAATCAACTTGACATAGTATTCAATATCCATCGGATCCCAACAAACACAACATGTAGGATTACAAATAAACGATCTTGATCATGATAGGCAGCTCACAAGATCGAACATGATAGCACAATTAGGAGAAGACGACCATCTAGCTACTGCTATGGACCCATGGTCCAGGGGTAAACTACTCACACATCGATCCGGAGGCGATCATGGCGATGAAGAGTCCTCCAGGAGATGATTCCCGTCTCCGGCAGGGTGCCGGAGGCGATCTCCTGAATCCCCCGAGATGGGATTGGCGGCGGCTGCGTCTCTGGAAGGTTTTCCGTATCGTGGCTCTCGGTACTGGGGGTTTCGCGAT
This sequence comes from Lolium rigidum, assembly GCF_022539505.1. Lineage (NCBI taxonomy): Eukaryota > Viridiplantae > Streptophyta > Magnoliopsida > Poales > Poaceae > Lolium > Lolium rigidum. Next base: position 359,313,491 of record NC_061510.1, on the reverse strand, counting down.
GAAGACTATATGTAGGTGGAAGGGTAGGTCAGAGGGCGTCACGAGGGACCCACACAACAGGCCGGCGCGGCCAGGGCTTGGGCCGCTCCGCCCTAGTGTGGCGTCGCCTCGTGGCCCCACTTCGTTTCCTCCTCGGACTTCTGGAAGCTTCGTGGAAAAATAGGCCCCTGGGCGTTGATTTCGTCCAATTCCGAGAATATTTCCTTACTAGGATTTCTGAAACCAAAAACAGCAGAAAACAAAGAATCGGCTCTTCGGCATCTCGTCAATAGGTTAGTGCCGGAAAATGCATAATAATGACATATAATGTGTATAAAACATGTGAGTATCATCATAAAAGTAGCATGGAACATAAGAAATTATAGATACGTTTGAGACGTATCAGCCGGCCACACCAAAGCCATTGTGGCCGCACCCCTCATAGTGGCCGGCCACCTCCCCCTCTCCCAAACCCTAGCCGCCCCACCTCCTCCACCTCTCCCGCAACGCTTAGCGAAGCTCCGCCGGAGTTCTCCATCGCCACCGCCACCACGCCGTCGTGCTGCCGGATTCAAGGAGGAGCTACTACTTCCGCTGCCCGCTAGAACGGGGAGAAGGACGTCGTCTTCATCAACACCGAACGTGTGACCGAGTACGGAGGTGCTCGCCCGATCGTGGCACCGTGATCAAGATCTTCTACGCGCTTTTGCAAGCGGCAAGTGATCGTCTACCGCAGCAACAAGAGCCTCATCTTGTAGGCTTTGGAAATCTTCAAGGGTGAGTCTCGATCATCTCCTCGTTGCTCCCGTCTTCTAGATTGCATCTTGGCTTGGATTGCGTTCTCGCGGTAGGAAAATTTTTGTTTTCTATGCAACGAATCCCTACAGTGGTATCAGAGCCGTGTCTATGCATAGATGGTTGCACGAGTAGAACACAATGGTTTTGTGGGCGTTGATGCTTATGTTGTCTTTAGTTTGAGTACTTTGCATCTTTGTGGCATAGTGGGATGAAGCGGCTCGGGCTAACTTTACATGACCGCGTTCATGAGATTTGCTCCACGCTCGACATGCAACTTGTATTGCATAAGTGGCTTTGCGAGTGTCTGTCTCTTCTACTATAGTGAAGATTCAATTTACTCTTCTATTGACAACACTAGTATCACCGTTGTGGTTCATGTTCGTAGGTAGATTGGATCTCACTCGAAAACCCTAAACCACGTAAAATATGCAAACCAAATTAGAGAACGTCTAACTTGTTTTTGCAGGGTTTGGTGATGTGATATGGCCATAATGTGATGATGACTATGTATGATATGATCATTATTGTATTGTGGCAACCGGCAGGAGCCTTATAGTTGTCTTTAAATTTCATGTTGAGTAGTATTTCAAAGAAGTTGTAATAGTTGCTACATGGGAGAACAATCATGAAGACGGCGCCATTGACCTTGACGCTACGCCGACGATGATGGAGATCATGCCCGTTGATGATGGAGATCATGTCCGTGCTTTGGAGATGAAGATCAAAGGCGCAAAGACAAAAGGGCCATATCATATCACATATGAACTCGCATGTGATGTTAATCCTTTTATGCATCTTATTTTGCTTAGATCGCGACGGTAGCATTATAAGATGATCCCTCTCACTAAAATATCAAGATAATAAAGTGTTCATCCTTAGTAGCACCATTGCCAAGACTTGTCGTTTCGAAGCATCTCGTGATGATCGGGTGTGATAGACTCAACAAGTGCATACAACGGGTGCAAGCCAGTTTTGCACATGCGGATACTAAGGTGGCCTTGACGAGCCTAGCATGTACAGACATGGTCTCGGAACACATGATACCGAAAGGTAGAGCATGAATCATATGATTGATATGATGAACACTTTGAGTGTTCGCCATTGAAGTTACATCTTGTCTCGTGATGATCGGACTTGGTGTGGTGGATTTGGTTCGTGTGATCACTAAGACAATGCGAGGGATATTGTTTTGAGTGGGAGTTCACCTAGTTTTTAATTTTGTTAAATTAAAATTTGAACTCAATTTGTCATAAACATTAGTCTAAACTATTGCAAATATATGTTGTAGATATGGCGTCCCCAATCAATTTTAACCAGTTCCTAGAGAAAGAAAAGCTTAAGAGCAACGGTAGCAACTTCACCGACTGGTTCCATCATGTGAGGATCTTCCTCAATGGCGGAAGCCTGCAATATGTGCTTGATGCACCGCTAGGTGACCCTCCTGCAGAAACTGAAACCGATGAAGTAAAGAATGTTTACGCGACTCGGAAAACTCGGTACTCTCAAGTTCAGTGTGCCATCCTGTGCAGTCTGGAAGCCGATCTTCAAAAACGTTTTGAGCACCACGATCCACATGAGTTAGTCAATGAGTTGAAAACTATCTTTGAGACTCATGCGGCCGTGGAATGCTATGAAGCATCGAAACACTTCTTCAGCTTGCATGATGGAAGAAGGCAGCTCCGTTAGTGAGCACATGCTCGCCATGACCGGGCATGCGAAGAAACTCGGTGACTTGGGAATAGTGATTCCTAACAGACTGGGGATTAATCGTGTCCTTCAATCACTGCCACCTAGTTACAAGAACTTTGTGATGAATTACAATATGCAGAACATGAACAAAGAGTTACCTGAACTCTTCTGCTGAGATTAAAATTAAGAAAGAGCACCAAGTGTTGATGGTCAACAAGACCACCAGCTTCAAGAAACAGGGCAAGTCTAAAGGCAAGAACAAGAAGAGTGGCAAGAAAGCTGCCACGCCTCCTGTGAAACCTAAGACCGGCCCTAAGCCCGATGCTGAGTGCTATTACTGCAAGGAGAAGGGACACCGGAAGCGTAATTGCTCCAAGTATTTGGCGGATCCGAAGAGCGGCCTTGTCAAAAAGAAGAAAGAAGGTATATCCGATATACATGTTATAGATGTTTATCTTATCGGTTCTCGTACTAGTACCTGGGTATTTGATACCGGTTCGGTTGCTCATATTTGTAACTCGAAACAGGAACTAAAGAATAAACGAAGACTACTAAAGGATGAAGTGACGATGCGCGTTGGAAATGGATCCAAAGTCGATGTGATCGCTGTCGGCACACTTCCTCTACATCTACCTTCGGGATTAGTTTTAAGCCTCAATAATTGTTATTTTGTACCCGCGTTGAGCATGAACATTATATCCGGATCTTGTTTAATGCAAGACGGTTATTCATTCAAGTCTCGAGAATAATGGTTGTTCTATTTTTATGAATAATATCTTTTATGGTCGAGCACCAGAAAAGAATGGCTTATTTCTGTTAGATCTCGATAGTAGTGATACACATATACATAACATTGATGCTAAGCGAATTAAATTGAATGATAATTCTACTTATATGTGGCAATCGTCGTCTTGGTCATATTGGAGTGAAACGCATGAAGAAACTCCATACTAATGGATTACTTGAATCACTTGACTTTGAGTCACTTGATAGATGCGAAGCATGTCTAATGGGAAAAATGACTAAGACTCCATTCTCTGGTATTATGGAGCGACCTACAGACTTATTGGAAATCATACATACCGATGTGTGCGGACCAATGAGTGTAGCATCGCGCGGTGGTTATCGTTATGTTCTAACCTTCACAGATGATTTGAGTAGATATGGGTATATCTATTTAATGAAACATAAATCCGAAACTTTCGAGAAGTTTAAGGAATTTCAAAGTGAAGTAGAAAATCAACGTAACAAGAAGATTAAATTTCTACGATCTGATCGCGGAGGTGAATATCTGAGTTATGAGTTTGGCATGCATTTAAAGAAATGCGGAATACTTTCACAATTGACACCGCCGGGAACACCACAACGAAACGGTGTGTCCGAACGTCGTAATCGAACTCTCTTAGATATGGTTCGTTCTATGATGTCTCTTACTGATTTACCATTATCATTTTGGAGTTATGCATTAGAGACAGCCGCATTCACTTTAAATAGAGCACCATCAAAATCCGTTGAAACGACGCCGTATGAATTATGGTTTAATAAGAAACCTAAGCTGTCGTTCCTTAAAGTTTGGGGTTGCGAAGCCTATGTAAAAAAGTTACAACCGGACAAGCTAGAACCCAAAGCGGAGAAATGCGTCTTCATAGGATACCCTAAGGAAACTATAGGGTACACTTTCTATCACAGATCCGAAGGCAAGATCTTTGTTGCTAAGAATGGAACCTTTCTTGAGAAAGAATTTCTCACTAAAGAAGTGACTGGAAGAAAAGTAGAACTCGATGAGATTGAAGAATCTTTGCTCGTTGATCGAGTAGCGCAATGACCGGAAGAAGTTCCCGTGCCGCCTACACCGGCAACGAGAGGAAGCTAATGATAATGATCATGAAACTTCAAATGAGATAGCTACCGAACCTCGCAGATCGACAAGGGAACGTGCCACTCCTGATTGGTATGATCCTTGTCTAAATGTCATGATTGTGGACAACAATGATGAAGACCCTGCGACGTATGAAGAAGCGATGATGAGCCCAGATTCCAACAAATGGCAAGAAGCCATGAAATCCGAAATGGGATCCATGTATGATAACAAAGTGTGGACTTTGGTAGACTTACCCGATAGCCGCAAGGCTGTCGAGAATAAATGGATCTTCAAGAGAAAAACAGATGCCGATGGTAATATTACTCGTCTATAAAGCTCGACTTGTCGCAAAGGGTTTCCGACAAATTCAAGGTATTGACTACGATGAGACTTTCTCACCCGTAGCGAAGCTAAAATCTGTGAGGATTTTGTTAGCAATAGCTGCATTTTTCGATTATGAGATTTGGCAGATGGATGTCAAAACGGCGTTCCTTAATGGAGACATTGAGGAAGAGTTTTATATGGTACAACCCAAAGGTTTTGTCGATCCTAAAAATGCTGACAAAGTATGCAAACTTCAGCGTTCAATTTATGGACTCGAAGCAAGCATCGAGAAGTTGGAACCGACGCTTTGATAAGGTGATCAAAGACTTCGGGTTTATACGAGTGTCATGGATAGGCCTGTATTTACAAGAAAGTGAGTGGGAGCTCAGTAGCGTTCCTGATATTATATGTAGATGACATATTATTGATTGGGAATGATATAGAACTATTAAGCAAGTGTAAAAGGTTATTTGAATAATAGTTTTTCAATGAAAGACCTTGGTGAAGCATCGTATATATTAGGCATCAAGATTTATAGAGATAGATCAAGACGTCTAATAGGGCTATCACAGAGTACATACTCGGACAAGATTCTAAAGAAGTTTAGAATGGACGAAAGTAAGAAAAGATTCTTACCTATGTTACCGGGCAAGGTCTTGAGTAAGACTCAAGGTCCGGCT
>NC_061510.1:359294625-359308060 GCF_022539505.1 Lolium rigidum | reverse complement strand
TTCCTCCCCTGAAACTATATTTTTATTCCATCACATCTTATGTGCTTTGCTTGGAGCGTCGGTTTGCTTTTGTTTTTGTTCGAATAAAATGGATCCTAGCATTCATTGTGTGGGAGAGAGACACGCTCCGTCTGTTGCATATGGACAAATATGTCCTTAGGCTTTACTCATAGTATTCATGGCGAAGGTTGAATCTTCTTCGTTAAATTGTTATATGGTTGGAATCGGGAAATGCTACATGTAGTAATTCTAAAATGTCTTGAATAATTTGATACTTGGCAATTGTTGTGCTCATGTTTAAGCTCTTGCATCATATACTTTGCACCCATTAATGAAGAAATACATAGAGCTTGCTAAAATTTGGTTTGCATATTTGGTCTCTCTAAAGTCTAGATAATTTCTAGTATTGAGTTTTGAACAACAAGGAAGACGGTGTAGAGTCTTATAATGTTTACAATATGTCTTTTATGTGAGTTTTGCTGCACCGGTTCATCCTTGTGTTTGTTTCAAATAACCTTGCTAGCCTAAACCTTGTATCGAGAGGGAATACTTCTCATGCATCCAAAATCCTTGAGCCAACCACTATGCCATTTGTGTCCACCATACCTACCTACTACATGGTATTTCTCAGCCATTCCAAAGTAAATTGCTTGAGTGCTACCTTTAAATTTCCATCATTCGCCTTTGCAATATATAGCTCATGGGACAAAATAGCCTTAAAAACTATTGTGGTATTGAATATGTACTTATGCACTTTATCTCTTATTAAGTTGCTTGTTGTGCGATAACCATGCTCCTGGGGACGCCATCAACTACTTTGTTGAATATCATGTGAGTTGCTATGCATGTTCGTCTTGTACGCAAGTAAGGGCGGTTTTCACAATCAAATGGTTTGAGTATGCATACTTGTTAGAGAAGAACATTGGGCCGCTAACTAAAGCCATGAATCATGGTGGAAGTTTCAGTTTGGACATAAAACCTCAATCTCTTATGAGAATATTAACTGTTGAATGCTTAAGCATTAAGAGAGGAGTCCATTATCTGTTGTCTATGTTGTTCCGGTATGGGTGTCTAAGTTGAAGAATGATCAAAAGCGAGAAATCCAATGCGAACTTTCTCCTTAGACCCTTGTACAGGCGGCATAGAGGTACCCCTTTGTGACACTTGGTTGAAACATATGTCATGCAATGATAATCCGTGTTAATCCAAGCTAATTAGGACAAGGTGCGGGCACTACTAGTATACTATGCATGAGGCTTGCAACTTGTAAGATATAATTTACATGATACATATGCTTTATTACTACCGTTGACAAAATTGTTTCATGTTTTCAAAATAAAAGCTCTAGCACAAATATAGCAATCGATGCTTTCCTCTTTGAAGGACCTTTCTTTTACTTTTATGATTGAGTCAGTTCACCTATTTCTCTCCATCTCAAGAAGCAAACACTTGTGTGAACTGTGCATTGATTCCTACATACCTGCATATTGCGCTTGTTATATTACTTTACATTGACAATTATCCATGAGATATACATGTTACAAGTTGAAAGCAACCGCTGAAACTTAATCTTCCTTTGTGTTGCTTCAATACCTTTACTTTGATTTATTGCTTTATGAGTTAACTCTTATGCAAGACTTATTGATGCTTGTCTTGAAGTACTATTCATGAAAAGTCTTGCTTTATGATTCATTTGTTTACTCATGTCATTACCATTGTTTTGATCGCTTGCATTCATTACATATGCTTACAATAGTATGATCAAGGTTATGATGGCATGTCACTCCAGAAATTATCTTTGTTATCGTTTACTCGCTCGGGACGAGCGAGAACTAAGCTTGGGGATGCCGATACGTCTCCAGACGTATCGATAATTTCTTATGTTCCATGCCACATTATTGATGATATCTACATGTTTTATGCATACTTTATGTCGTATTTATGCATTTTCCGGTACTAACCTATTAACAAGATGCCTGAAGAGCCAGTTCTTGTTTTCTCGCTGTTTTTGGTTTAGAAATCCTACAAAGGAAATATTCTCGGAATTGGACGAAATCAACGCCTAGGGGCCTATTTTTGCACGAAGCTTCCCGGAAGACCGAAGGAGTCACGAAGTGGGGCCACGAGGCGACGACACGCTAGGGCGGCGCGGCCCAGGTGCTGGCCGCGCGGCCCTGTTGTGTGGCCACCCCGTGACGCCCTTTGACCTGGGCCGCGCCGCCCTGTTGTGTGGCCACCCCGTGACGCCCTTTGACCTGCCCTTCCGCCTACTTAAAGCCTCCGTCGCGAAACCCCCAGTACCGAGAGCCACGATACGGAAAACCTTACTGAGACGCCGCCGCCGCCAATCCCATCTCGGGGGATTCAGGAGATCGCCTCCGGCACCCTGCGGAGAGGGGAATCATCTCCGGAGGACTCTTCACCGCCATGGTCGCCTCCGGAGTGATGAGTGAGTAGTTCACCCCCGGACTATGGGTCCATAGCAGTAGCTAGATGGTCGTCTTCTCCTTATGTGCTTCATTGTTGGATCTTGTGAGCTGCCTAACATGATCAAGATCATCTATCCGTAATGCTATATGTTGTGTTTGTCGGGATCCGATGGATAGAGAATACTATGTTATGTTAATTATCAATCTATTACCTATGTGTTGTTTATGATCTTGCATGCTCTCATGTTATTAGTAGAGGCTACGGCCAAGTTTTTGCTCTTAACTCCAAGAGGGAGTATTTATGCTCGATAGTGGGTTCATGCCTCCATTAAATGCTGGGACAAGTGACAGAAAGTTCTAAGGTTGTGGATGTGCTTGTTGCCACTAGGGATAAAACATTGATGCTATGTCCGAGGATGTAGTTATTGATTACATTACGCACCATACTTAATGCAATTGTCTCGCTGTTTGCAACTTAATACTGGAAGGGGTTCGGATGATAACCTCGAAGGTGGACTTTTTAGGCATAGATGCATGTTGGATAGCGGTCTATGTACTTTGTCGTAATGCCCAATTAAATCTCACTATACTTATCATATCATGTATGTGCATTGTCATGCCCTCTCTATTTGTCAATTGCCCGACTGTAATTTGTTCACCCAACATGCTATTTATCTTATGGGAGAGACACCTCTAGTGAAGCTGTGGACCCCGGTCCTATTCTTTACATCGAATACAATCTACTGCAATATTTGTTCTTTACTATTTTCCGCAAACAATCATCATCCACACTATACATCTAATCCTTTGTTACAGACAAGCCGGTGAGATTGACAACCTCACTGTTTCGTTGGGGCAAAGTACTTTCGTTGTGTTGTGCAGGTTCCCCGTTGGCGCCGGAATCCTCGGTGTTGCGCCGCACTATACTTCGCCGCCATCAACCTTCGACGTGCTTCTTGACTCCCTCCTGGTTCGATAAACCTTGGTTTTCTTACTGAGGGAAACTTGCTGCTGTACGCATCACACCTTCCACTTGGGGTTCCCAACGAGCGTGTGCTTTACGCGTCATCAAGCTAAATTTCTGGCGCCGTTGCCGGGGAACAAAGAAAAGTTACACCACAAAGATTTCTAACTCCCACGTCAACTACACGCCAGCACCCACCAGCTAATTACCAAGGGCATCACTGAGTCACCCTATGGCGAAAGCAGGAGCACACGTCCAGTCTAGCAGACCCTTGGCGAGCGCCTCATACCCTCGCTTTAGAAGTCGTCACCACCATCAACTGCTAGTCCATCTTCAGGGCAACGATCCGAATAGACCTTGCCAGGCATGTAGTCAATGCCACCATGGCGCCCGACAACACTTTCACCCTGTGAGAGTCCATCACACTATGTTCGTCACCGAGACCTCGCTGCACCATGTCGCCGAGACTTGACATCGTCGACGAGGAAGATGCACACCACTCCACCCCTACCAGCCACTATCTAGCAGCTACTCCAAAAACGATGCTCCAAGAGGTAGAACGACGCTAAAAACGCCGCCATCGTCCGACCCAGGAGACCAAGATCTAGGTTTCCCCCCCGGAGCAACACGAGTGGATAGACACGGGCTGAAAAGGAGATGCCTTCAACAAGGTAACGATGTTCCCACGCCGCCATTGCCCGATGTGACCGCAGTCGAGGGCTCAGTTTTCATTTTCCTGGCCAACTGCGGTGCGGCGCCCCGCCATGCGCGAGATCCGCGTCCCCATGCCAATTCCATGAACGAGGAATCCGCTTCCCAACGCCACCATGGCTTTACCCGACGACGCCTCCAACATCGCCGGGAGGGGAGGCACACGTGAGAGGGGGTGGACGAGGGAGGAGCTGGGGTCGCCCAAGCGTGGTGCGGCGCCGCCGCGCGGGGTGTGGGTTAGACAATGAAAAGATAAATTGAGAGGGCCGAGGATTAGGCCGAGGGTTCATGTTTATTGGGCATGAAAATCTGTGCTGGTGATATATTGGCAGCCAGATGAATCTCACAATTGCCTTGTACTTTTTTAGGCCTCATGATTTGATCTGTATTCCCATAATTTGGAGGAATATACCATGCATTGCCAGTTCGTGTAGGAGTGTTATCTTAAAAGAAAAAAAAGTCTCTCACGAGCTCACAGCCAATGAATGTGGCACCTGTTGCCTTCTCATTATAGGAAAATGTAGTCAAGCATCTTATCATTGTGGGAGATTTTTGTGAAGCATCTTAGCTTAATTGTCTGTTCCTTCTAGTCCACACTTTGCCAGTTTTGGACCCTCGCACCTGGCGCCAGTAGCAGCTTAGCAAAAGCTTAATGGATGAGATTCGTTAGTTAGCCTGAGGGTATAGTCTGCCATCAGTATCAATGTATCATTGCGTGTTAAGCAAGATATCGTCTGGAATATTTTTACTATCATGGCACTTTTGTTAACTGAATCTATCAAGGCATCTGATATGTCTCAGTTTAGAAATAATCCAGCAACCTGAGTCTATTGCTAAGGTTTTGTGTTATATGTATTCACTAGCTTCTCAGGAGTAGTGCACTAACCTAATTTTATCTGTATTCAATAGCCATTCCCAGTTTCCCACTTAGTGTCAGTAATACAAATTTTGCGACTAATTCATGTGTTTATTGCTGATCATTTTATCATCAGTACTTGCTGATAAAAAAAATTGGTGGAACTTTCTGCTGTAGGGACCCCCCCAGCCTTTTACTGACCTCAAAAAGTTACATATTTACAGAACAGGGAGAATAAAAACTAACCTACCAAATTACATAAGGTTGTCAAGTCATGATGACAAAAGAGGCACTGTACATTTCTTCACCCTAAACTTAAGTAAGGTGGCATCATATATGAATCCTGCTTTCCAAGATCTGAAAGTTGGAGTAACACCTTTGAAAATTCTACCATTCCTTTGTTTCCATATGTTCCAGCAAGCAAGAATAACTATTTCAACAAAACAAGACCCTCTAAATAATCTTCTAGACTTTTCCAACATTTCAGGACCAGAAACCATAACCCCAAATGATTTGCAAGTAGGACCAAACCCTTGAACTGAAAGTGCATGATTTGGTATTCTTTCTCTTGCTCATGTTTGAACAAAGGCTTCAGTAGTAATAGGAGTATTGCTTCTAAATTTAGTGTTGTGTTGACTGTTAGAAATGTAGTCAACTGAAATTGTTTAAGAAAAAACCAATAGGAGTAACTTGTATGGCTTCCAATATTGTTTGCAATACTTAAAAGCATCTCCACTGGCGCCTTCCAAATGGCGTCCGACAACTGCGCCGGACAAGCGCTTTGGGGGTGCTAGCAGAAATTGCTGTGGATTTTGGGTTGGCTGCCCACACTGGCACCACCCGGCCCCCAATTTTTTTTCTTCATATTTTTGATAAATCAAAACACAAATAGAAACTACAATATAACCACATGCCATCATATAAACAAATAAATAGTGTTGTTACAGTAATTCAAGCCAATAAATTAAATAGTTTGCATACCAATTCAAATAGTTTTATTGCAATAATTTAAACATTTAAAAATAGTTCACAAAAGCATTCCAATAAATCAAGACACATCAAGGGTTATTTTCTTCCTCACCCACAAATGCTCCATGAGGTCATTTTCGAGTTGGAGATGAATTTCTTTGTCAAATTTCTTGATCATGGAAAGGAAAACACCAAACTTGGTCAGCACCTCATGATCAACTTGGGAAAGAGGCCCCTAGTGCTCACAAGGTTGATCATCAATAACTAGAGCACCGCACTCACACTCGATCATGGTGTGCATGATCACTCAATCATTCATCATCATAGGCGGATCCACCATCCCTCCAGCCTAGGCGGCCACTCGGTCTTGGCAGCGGCGTGATGCCTGCTACGCACGTTGTTTTATAACAATTTGCTCCCTAAAAATGGCATTGTAGCTAGGATCAAGTTGATGTTATTGTGAGATCCTGCAATGCCAAAAAAAACATGTCAAATCCACATGTCATAATCTGCCGCAACTTAAAATACCATACTACACTCTCTAGTATGACCTTTAAACATGTCCTGCCAAGCGAATGGACAATGATCCCAACCCCAATGCATGTACTCGATGGTTCCAAGCATACTAGGGAAATCCCCTCACCGAATATTCCTTTTGAGCCCTTGGATAGAGTGGACCAAACACTGCTACCACCGTTCGGCAAAATTTGTCATGCTTTCAAAGCATGTAGACTCAGCCACCCGCAGATAGACATCCTGAGCATGAGCTCCATACGCAAGACAACTCAAGGAAGGCGTGCACTTTTGAGCTGAAGAGAAACCAACTAACCCAGTGCATTCTCATGAAATAGTCATCGTACTCTTTCACACCTTGCACAATCTTCATGAACAACTCCTTTGTTCATCTGAAAGCACCATCAAAAGGTTTCCGGACCATGTATTGGGTCGTGTGATGAGTGCATTTTGCATCGTGCTTTTAATTATGATTTTTCATAAGTAGTCATAGGATTTGGGAATTGTAAAGCGCTTGTGCGCACCTATTTTGTTTGTTTCACGAGGATCCCAGAAATTAGGAGGTTGATGGACAAGTAAATTAAAGGGATTATCTTTTGGATACAAATATGGTGATTGGGAGAAACAAATTCCTTCCATACATTTACCCACACACTTGGGAGTCAAGTTAAAGAGCTAAATCATGAAGAGACAATTTGAGACATTTTAACGGCCACTTGTATGGTCGGAGATGGATGATCGTGCAGTGTGTCGGTGGCTTCGTCTCGTCAAATACTTTCACCCCGTGCAATCAGATAAGAGATCTTAGACTTGGAGACACGGAAAGATCATGAAACCTCATCTCTGAAAGGGATATGGAGGGGAACTTGCAAAGGGAATCCACCTCCGACGCTGCTTGGATCTTGGAGGCCTTGGCATCGATCTTCATCATCATCGTCATCTTCATCCATCTTGTTGTAATTCCGAACTTCTATTCATTGGACCCCTCATACTCCATTCATATAATCATGATGATGTTATTTTCCTCCATGTGTGTGTAGTTACATTTGTTCTTGGGGAGGTGGAAAAATTATTGCAATATCATTAACCTAAATAAAGTTTTGTGTTATCTTTATTTGTAATATATGTGTGGTGATCTTCTTCAATGATGTTGTGTGTTGTGCACTATAATTTTTTTTTGCCTTCAGGGCATTGGAGGAAATCTTCATTGTATATGGTTGGAAGAATGTGTGTTGTGGGTATACTTTATGGGTATATCAACGGCGTGGCCTAGATCCGGCAAGCCCGGGTGGCCCATAATTGGTGATGAGGCATGTGGCCCATCGGGCGGCCCAGTTGCTGTAGATCCTGAAGGATGAAGTCCAGCCTAGGAACAGGAAGCCGGATCTCAACCGACCTACGAAGGAGGCCGGATCCGTGACGGCCCATAAAGTATCTGAATCCAGCACGTTCTTAGAGGAAGGCGGATCCTTGACGTACACGGCAAGATTTACCGTAGTTAGGCACCTTGTATTCCGGCTAGGACTCTCCATGTAAACCCTAGATCCGTGCGCCTTTATAAGCCGGATCCCGGGAGCCCTAGAGGCACGACCACAACTCATTGTAACAACGCGAAAGCGCCCAGATAATTCCAGACAAGCGGCGGTAGGCCCTCGTCCTCGTGCGGGTGTTCCAAAGGCTGGGTAAATCGCGTACCACCGTCCCGTGTGCTCTCCGCCCTATGGCCCCTACTTCTTCTCCCCCTCGTGAGGATCCCTCCTCCGAGGTACCGTCGAATAGGCAACGACAGTTGGCGCCCACCGTGGGGCCTGCGGCGTCTGGAGGCCGGAACCGGGAGGGTTCTACCTTCGGAGGCATCGGCGACACCATCGCCGTGGGGCGCGTCAAGTACGCCGGAAACTTCCCAATCGTCCCTGAGGATGAGTGCTGGATTCCGGCTAGGACAAACCCCGTCAAGCTCTCCATCATCCCGATCGGCGGGATACACATCATCATCGGCGAGACCGTCGATTCCGACGGGAACGCACTGGTAAGTAATGATACGTCTCAAACGTATCTATAATTTCTTATGTTCCATGTTAGTTTTATGACAATACCTACATGTTTTGTTCACTGCTTTATGATGTTTTTATGCATTTTCTGGAACTAACCTATTGACGAGATGCCGAAGTGCCGGTTCCTGTTTTCTGCTGTTTTTGGTTTCAGAAATCCTAGTAAGGAAATATTCTCGGAATTGGACGAAATCAACGCCCAGCATCTTTGAATTCCACGAAGCTTCCAGAACACCCGAGAGCCACCAGAGGAGAGCCCTGGGGGGCACACGCCAGGCCGGCGTGGCCCAGGCCCTGGCCGCGCCGCCCTATTGTGTGGTGGCCCCGTCAGCCTTCTGACTCCGCCTCTTCGCCTATATAAAGGTCCCTGACCTAAATCTTCGATACGGAAAAGCCACGGTACGAGAAACCTTCCAGAGCCGCCGCCATCGCGAAGCCAAGATCTGGGGGACAGGAGTCTCTGTTCCGGCACGCCGCCGGGACGGGGAAGTGCCCCCGGAAGGCTTCTCCATCAACACCACCGCCACCGCCATCTTCATCAACGCTGCTGTCTCTCATGAGGAGGGAGTAGTTCTCCATCGAGGCTAAGGGTTGTACCGGTAACTATGTGGTTAATCTCTCTCCTATGTACTTCAATACAATAATCTCATGAGCTGCCTTACATGATTGAGATTCATATGATGATGCTTGTAATCTAGATGTCATTATGCTAGTCAAGTGGATTTTACTTATGTGATCTCCGGAGACTCCTTGTCCCACGTGTGTAAAGGTGACGAGTGTGTGCACCGTGTGGGTCTCTTAGGCTATATTTCACATAATACTTATTCACTTGTTATGAATAGCATAGTGAAGTGCTTATTTATATCCCTTTATGATTGCAATGTGTTTTGTATCACTATTCATCTATGTGCTACTCTAGTGATGTTATTAAAGTAGTCTATTCCTCCCTGCACGGTGTAATGGTGACGAGTGTGTGCATCGTGTAGTACTTGGCGTAGGTTATGATTGTGATCTCTTGTAGATTATGAAGTTAACTATTGCTATGATAGTATTGATGTGATCTATGCCTCCTTCATAGTGTGATGGTGACAGTGTGCATGCTATGTTAGTACTTGGTTTAGTTGTGTTGATCTATCGTGCACTCTAAGGTTATTTAAACATGAATATCGAATATTGTGGAGCTTGTTAACTCCGGCATTGAGGGTTCGTGTAATCCTACACAATTAGTGGTGTTCATCATCCAACAAGAGAGTGTATAGTATAGCATTTATCTATTTATTCTGTTATGTGATCAATGTTGAGAGTGTCCACTAGTGAAAGTATAATCCCTAGGCCTTGTTTCCAATACTGCAAACACCGCTTGTTTACTGTTCTGCTGCATGTTTACTTCCTGCAATATTACTACCATCAACTGCACGCCAGCAAGCACTTTTCTGGCGCCGTTACTACTGCTCATATTCATTCATACTACTTGTATTTCACTATCTCTTCGCCGAACTAGTGTACCTATACATCTGACAAGTGTATTAGGTGTGTTGGGGACACAAGAGACTTCTTGTATCGTGATTGCAAGGTTGCTTGAGAGGGATATCTTTGACCTCTTCCTCCCTGAGTTCGATAAACCTTGGGTGATCCACTTAAGGGAAACTTGCTGCTGTTCTACAAACCTCTGCTCTTGGAGGCCCAACACTGTCTACAAGAATAGAAGCACCCGTAGACATCAAGTAACGCTGACGCGACCGCCGCTGAGCAGGACACAGTCACGAAGATCCGATCTGAGTCGCAGGAACTTCCTAAGGAAGATTCCGCCTTAGATCTGGAAAATTCAAAGCCCACCCAATCCGCCCCTGAGCAGGAAATAACGGTGGAAGACCAATGCAGATCCGCCTGGATCTCCCAGGTGTTAGAGAAGCAAAGGCGTCACTTCGTGCACTTCATAGCCCATACCGCAGGAGCTGCCCCTCAAGAAGCCAGAGCTGGCCCCATGCAGGTTGAGGAACCGGAAAATAACGTTGCTCCGGATCAGCAGGAGGCTGTCGGAGAAAGCAATGATCCGGGTGAAGATTCGATCCTGGGCAACCTCAGCCCAATTTCCGGGGATACCCCCTCCATGGATACTGACGAGTTCAATCGCAAGGTGAAGGAATTCGGATATGGTGAGCAGCCGGAAGTAGATTCCGCCCAGCCAAAGCAGGTTCTCGCAACCTTAGCAGCACTGGATCAGCAGGAATCAGCAGACGAGCACACCACCTCCGACCCACAGCCATCCCATGCAGGTACTCCGCTATCGCGGGAACGACCATGTCAGGAAATCCTGTCCCCAGAAGAGTTGGTCGCGCAGGCAGGCATCGACGCAATAGCACACTCGGCGATCATCAACAAACCAATAACTCCCGAGGAAGCTGCAGACCCGGAGGCTCTAGAAGCCAAGAGGCAAGAGATGCTGGCAACAGCCCAGAAAATCGCTCGAACCGTAGCAGCAATTCTGGATGAAAGGAACGAAGCCGCGCTGTTCGTGGAAGGTTTCCAACAACGAGAGCTGGAGGTTGACCAACAACTCGCAAAAGTCAAAAAGCTCCAACAGCACTGGAGAGACAAGGTCACCGAGCTTCAGCAGGAGGTCGATCAAATCAGGCGAGAGGCTATACCCCCTCGCAAGATCACTTTCGCAACCCCCACTGAGCAACAGCCACTTGCAACCCCAAAGGACAACATGAAAAAGGCTGCGGAGATCTTGAAAAAAAAGGACGAGGAGATTGACATCGACTATGTTCGTACGCTCATTGCCTCGACAATGAAGCAGCAGAGTAAGGCAGATACTTCGCGCAGGTTGGAATCCAATCCGGATCACTGTGTCTCTACCGCGCAGAAGGACGCCCGCGTCAATCGCCATCCCTGAAGGAGATATGCCCTAGAGGCAATAATAAAGTGGTTATTATTTATATCTTTGTGTTTATGATAAATGTTTATATATCATGCTATAATTGTATTAACCGAAACATTTGTACATGTGTGATATGTAGACAAACAAAGAGTCCCTAGTATGCCTCTTAACTAGCTTGTCGATTAATGGATGATTAGTTTCATAATCATGAACATTGGATGTTATTAATAACAAGGTTATATCATTGTATGAATGATGTAATGGACACACCCAATTAAGCGTAGCATAAGATCTCGTCATTAAGTTATTTGCTATAAGCTTTCGATACATAGTTACCTAATCCTTATGACCATGAGATCATGTAAATCACTTATACCGGAAAGGTACTTTGATTACACCAAACACCATCTGCGTAAATGGGTGGCTATAAAGGTGGGATTAAGTATACGGAAAGTATGAGTTGAGGCATATGGATCAACGAGTGGGATTTGTCCATCCCGATGACGGATAGATATACTCTGGGCCCTCTCGGTGGAATGTCGTCTAATGTCTTGCAAGCATATGAATAAGTTCATAAGAGACCACATACCACGGTACGAGTAAAGAGTACTTGTCAGGAGACGAGGTTGAACAAGGTATAGAGAGATACCGAAGATCAAACCTCGGACAAGTAAAATATCGCGAGACAAAGGGAATTGGTAATGTATGTGAATGGTTCATTCGATCACTAAAGTCATCGTTGAATATGTGGGAGCCATTATGGATCTCCAGATCCCGCTATTGGTTATTGGTCGGAGTGAGTACTCAACCATGTCCGCATAGTTCTCGAACCGTAGGGTGACACACTTAAAGTTGGATGTTGAAATGGTAGTTCTTGAATATGGAATGGAGTTGGAATATTTGTTCGAAGTCCCGGATATGATCCCGGACATCACGAGGAGTTCCGGAATGGTCCGGAGAATAAGATTCATATATAGGATGTCATTTTATGTGAATAAAATGTCGCGGAAGGTTCTATGGAAGGTTCTAGAAGGTTCTAGAAAAGTCCGGAAGAAACCACCAAGGAAGGTGGAGTCCACATGGGACTCCACCTCCATGGCCGGCCAGCCCTAGATGGGGTGGAGTCCCAAGTGGACTCCACCATAGGGAGGCCGGCCACCCCACATGGGAGGTGGAAATCCCACCTTTGGGTGGGAGTCCTAGTTGGGCTAGGTTTCCCCTCTTATGGAAGGTTTTGGTTTCGGGTCTTATTCGAAGACTTGGACACCAACACTTCGGATCCACCTATATAATGAGGGGCCAAGGGAGGGGGCCGGCCACCCCAAGACCACAAGCTGGCCGCCCCCATAGAGTGGCCGGCCACCCCTCCCAAACCCTAGCCGCCCCCTTCTCCTCCATATAGTCTGCGTAGTTTAGCGAAGCTCCGCCGGACTTCTTCACCGCCACCGAGCACCACGCCGTCGTGCTTGTCGGATTCAAGAGGAGCTACTACTTCCGCTGCCCGGCTGGAGCGGGGAGGTGGACGTCGTCTTCATCAACAACCGAACGTGTGACCGAGTACGGAGAGTGCTGCCCGTTCGTGGCGCCGGAACCGATCGTGATCAAGATCTTCTACGCGCTTTTGCAAGCGGCAAGTGAACGTCTACCGCAGCAACAAGAGCCTCATCTTGTAGGCTTTGGAATCTCTTCAAGGGTGAGACTCGATACCCCCTCGTTGCTACCAGTCTTCTAGATTGCATCTTGGCTTGGATTGCGTGTTCGCGGTAGGAATATTTTTGTTTTCTATGCTACGTTATCCTACGGTGGTATCGAGCCGTGTCTATGCATAGATGGTTGCACGAGTAGAACACAATGGTTTGTGGGCGTTGATGCTCTTGTTATCTTTAGTTGAGTACTTTGCATCTTTATGGCATAGTGGGATGAAGCGGCTCGGACTAACTTTACATGACCGCGTTCATGAGACTTGTTCCTCGTTCGACATGCAACTTGTATTGCATAAGAGGCTTTGCGGGTGTCTGTCTCTCCTACTATAGTGAAGATTCAATTTACTCTTCTATT
>NC_061510.1:359197773-359294525 GCF_022539505.1 Lolium rigidum | reverse complement strand
TCCGTAAAGATGGATTTTATTAGGCCACCAGACTTGCTCAAACGAAAATGCTCAAATTGAATGAAAGTTGCGTACATATCCGAGGATCATGCTCGTAAATTGGCGTAATTTTCTGAGCTACCTACAGGAGATAGACCCAGATTCGTGATGACAAAGAAATCTGAACTCTGCGATAATCCAAATCTAGTACTTACTTTTCTAGCAAAGACTTTACTTGGCACAACAAAACTCAAAACTAAGATAAGGAGAGGTTGCTACAGTAGTAAACAACTTCCAAGACACAAATATAAAACAAAAATACTGTAGTAAAAACATGGGTTGTCTCCCATAAGCGCTTTTCTTTAACGCCTTTCGGCTAGGCGCGTGAAAGTGTAACTCAAGTATTATCGAAGGGTGGTGCACCTACAGCGGGGTTTGGAGTTTTCTCAACCATGCATAGTATATTGGATACATAAGTTTCAGCATCTCCCTTCTCATTAGTCTTGGGCTTGCTACTCTCATCGAACAAATTTTCAGGAACAAGCCAAGCATAGTTATTTTCTAGTGCATCATTCATAGCTAGGAGTTTACATGGTATTGGTGCTTTGATCTCCCACCATCATTAGCATTATTAGTGTACCTTATCCTATCCATATCCATTTTTTCAAGGAGACCAACAAAATTAGTATGAGAACCAAGCATATTAAATTTAGCAAAGACCTTTCTAGCTTCTCTTGCTAGACCACCAAATTCTCTAAGAAGGGTTTCTAAAACAAAATCTTTCTTTTCCCCTTCTTCCATATCACCAAGTGTAAGAAACATGTGTTGGATTATAGGATTTAGATTAACAAATTTAGTTTCCAACAGACGAACTAAAGCAGCAGCAAGCAATTTCATAAGTGGGAGCAAGGTCTACCAAGTGTCTATCTTTAAAATCTTCAACGGTACTAACATGGGTGAAAAATTCTTCTATATTGTTCCTCCCAACTATAGACCCTTGTCCTACCGGTATGTTCTTTGCGGTAAAATTAAAAGGAAACATGATGAAATAAGTAAAGTAAATGCAAGTAACTAATTTTTTTTGTGTTTTTGATATAGCAAACAAGACAGCAAATAAAGTAAAACTAGCAACTAATTTTTTTGTGTTTTGATATAATGCAGCAAACAAAGTAGTAAATAAAATAAAGCAAGACAAAAACAAAGTAAAGAGATTGAGAAGTGGAGACTCCCCTTGCAGCCGTGTCTTGATCTCCCGAGCAACGGCGCCGGAAAAAGAGCTTGATGGCGTGTATTTCACACGTTCGTTGGGCAACCCCAAGAGGAAGGTATGATGTGCACAGCAGCAAGTTTTCCCTCGAGAAGAAACCAAGGTTTATCGAACCAGGGAGGAGCCAAGAAGCACGTTGAAGGTTGATGGCGGCGGGATGTAGTGCGGCGCAACACCGGAGATTCCGGCGCCAACATGGAACCCGCACAACACAACCAAAGTACTTTGCCCCAACGAAACAGTGAGGTTGTCAATCTCACCGGCTTGCTGTAACAAAGGATTAACCGTATTGTGTGGAAGATGATTGTTTGCGAGAGAAAACGGTAAAAACAAGTATTGCGAGCAGATTTGTATTTCGAGTATTAAAGAATGGACCGGGGTCCACAGGTTCACTAGAGGTGTCTCTCCCATAAGATAAAAGCATGTTGGGTGAACAAATTACAGTCGGGCAATTGACAAATAGAAAGGGCATAACAATGCACATACATGACATGATAAGTATAGTGAGATTTAATTGGGCATTACGACAAAGTACATAGACCGCCATCCAACCGCATCTATGCCTAAAAAGTCCACCTTCGGAGTTATCATCCGAACCCCTCCGGTATTAAGTTGCTAAACAACGAGACAATTGCATTAAGTATGGTGCGTAATGTAATCAACAACTACATCCTCGGACATAGCGCCAATGTTTTATCCCTAGTGGCAACAGACACAACACAACCTTAGAACTTTCTCATCACTCGTCCCGGTGTCAATGCAGGCATGAACCCACTATCGAGCATAAGTACTCCCTCTTGGAGTTAAAAGTAAAAACTTGGCCGAGCCTCTACTAGAAACGGAGAGCATGCAAGATCATAAACAACACATATGTAATAACTTGATAATTAACATGACATAGTATTCTCTATCCATCGGATCCCGACAAACACAACATATAGAATTACAGATAGATGATCTTGATCATGTTAGGCAGCTCACAAGATCCAACAATGAAGCACAATGAGGAGAAGACAACCATCTAGCTACTGCTATGGACCCATAGTCCAGGGGTGAACTACTCACTCATCACTCCGGAGGCGACCATGGCGGTGTAGAGTCCTCCGGGAGATGATTCCCCTCTCACGCGGGGTGCCGGAGGCGATCTCCTGGATCCCCGAGATGGGATCGGCGGCGGCGGTGTCTCGATGAAGGTTTTCCGTATCGTGGCTCTCGGTGCTCGGGGTTTCGTCACGGAGACTTTTTATAGGCGGAAGGGCAGGTCAAGAGGCGGCACGGGGCCCCACACCACAGGGCCGCGCGGCCAAGGTGGGGGCCGCGCCGCCCTATAGTGTGGCCCCTCCGTGGCCCCTCTTCGTCTCTCCTTCGGACTTCTGGAAGCTTCGTGAGAAAATAGGCCCCTGGGCTTTAATTTCGTCCAATTCCGAGAATATTTCCTTACTAGGATTTCGAAACCAAAAACAGCTAGAAAACGGCAAGCTGGCACTTCGGCATCTTGTTAATAGGTTAGTTCCAGAAAATGCACGAATATGACATAAAGTGTGCATAAAACATGTAGGTATCATCAATAATATGGCATAGAACATAAGAAATTATCGATACGTCGGAGACGTATCAGCGGCCCAGGGGGGCCCGCGCGGCCATGTGGTGTGGCCCCCTCGGCTGGCCTCCGACGCCCCCCTTCGGACTACTTATTGGCCTCGACCTAAAAACGCACGGAGAGAAGTCGAAGTCGCCAGAAACCCTCCAGAACGCCGCCACATCGCGAAACTCCGTCGCGGGAGCCAGAAGTCTCCGTTCTGGCACTCCGCTGGGACGGGGAATTGGAGGAGATCATCACCGCCATCACCGCCAACGCCTCTCCATCAACCAGCCATGTTTCCCCCATCCATGTGTGAGTAATTCCCCCGCTGTAGGCCGAAGGGGATGGTAGGGATTGGATGAGATTGGTCATGTAATAGCATAAGATTGTTAGGGCATAGTGCCTAGTGTCCGTAGATGGTACTTTTATGATATTGTTGCAACTTGTTATGCTTAATGCTTGTCACTAGGGCCCGAGTGCCATGATCTCGGATCTGAACATGTTATTGATTCATCATGATATTCGTTGTTTATGATCTTACCCGCAAGTTGTATACACGCGTCGCTGTCCGGAACCAATGGCCCCGAAGTGACGTAAATCGGGACAACCGGAGGGGATGGTAGTGACGTGAGGATCACATGTGTTCACGGAGTGTTAATGCTTTGCTCCGGTACTCTATTAAAAGGAGTACCTTAATATCCGAGTAGTTTCCCTTGAGGCCCGGCTGCCACCGGCTGGTAGGACAAAAGATGTTGTGCAAGTTTCTCATTGCGAGCACGTATGACTATAATTGGAACACATGCCTATTGATTGATTAGTACTTGGACACCGTTTTACTATTATCCTGCTGTTTACTAAAATCACTACTGCTGTCTTTGTTACTCTGCTGCTGTTATTTCACTACTGCTACTACTATAAAACGCTATTACCTCGATAAACTCTTGCGAGCAAGTCTGTTTCCGGTGCAGCTGAATTGACAACTCCGCTGTTAAGGCTTTCAAGTATTCTTTGTCTCCCCTTGTGTCGAATCAATAAATTGGGTAATACTTCCCTCGAAGACTGTTGCGATCCCCTATACTTGTGGGTCATCAGGGGGTTAGAAGAAATCGCCAGAAACCATCCAGTACGCCGCCACCGTCGCGAAACTCCGTCTCGGGACCAGAAACTCCGTTCTGGCACTCCGCCGGGATGGGGAATTGGAGGAGATCATCGCCATCATCACCACCGACGTCTCTCCATCGACCAACCATGTTTCCCCCATCCACGTGTGAGTAATTCCCCCGCTGTAGGCTGAAGGGGATGGTAGGGATTGGATGAGATTGGTCATGTAATAGCATAAGATTGTTAGGGCATAGTGTCTAGTGTCCGTAATTGGTACTTTTATGATATTGTTGCAACTTGTTATGCTTAATGCTTGTCACTAGGGCCCGAGTGCCATGATTTCAGATCTGAACATGTTATCGATTCATGATGATATTCATTGCTTTATGATCTTACACTGCAAGTTGTATACACGTATTGTTGTCCGAACCCGAGGCCCCAAAGTGACGAAATTGGGACAACCGAAGGGGAAGGCGGTGATATGAGGATCACATGTGTTCACGGAGTGTTAATGCTTTGCTCCGATGCTCTATTAAAAGGAGTACCTTAATTTCCAGTAGATTCCCTAGAGGCCCAGCTGTCACCAGTCGGTAGGACAAAAGATGTTGTGCAAGTTTCTCATTGCAAGCACGTACGACTATATATGGAACACATGCCTATTGATTGATTAGTACTTGGATACCGTTTTATTATTATCTGCAAATGCCCTGCTTTGATTGTTACATGAGTTTCTCTCATCCATGTAACGCCCGTCATCCATCCCTACTGCTGTTTAATCCTGCTGTTTAGTATAATCACTACTGCTGTCTTTGTTACTCTGCTGCTGTTATTTCACTACTGCTACTGCCATAAAACTGTTACTACTGATAAACTCTTGCGAGCAAGTCTGTTTCCAGGTGCAGCTGAATTGACAACTCCGCTGTTAAGGCTTTCAAGTATTCTTTGTCTCCCCTTGTGTCGAATCAATAAATTGGGTTTTACTTCCCTCGAAGACTGTTGCGATCCCCTATACTTGTGGGTCATCAGAGAACTACTCCCTCCTCATCATGGGAGTCAGCAGCGGCGATGAAGATGCCGGTGGTGTCGATGGAGATGACTCCGGGGCAATTCCCCGTCCCGGCGGCGTGCCGGAACAGAGATTCTGTCCCCCGAAACTTGTCTTCGCGATGGCGGCGGCTACGTAACTTTTCGTGGAATATGACTTGATTCTTTAGGGTTTTCGCATCTGGGGCAATATATAGGCGAAGGGGCAGCGTCGGGGGAGTCCCGAGGTAGGCTCCCCACACCCCGGCGCGGCAGAAGGTGGGGCCGCGCCCCCCTATGGTGTGGGGGCCCCTTGGCCCCCCTCTGGCCCTTCTCTGGCTCTCTGGGTCCGTCTCGGCAAAATATTGACTTCTGTCTTCGTGGGGTCCAATTCCGAGAATATTTCCTGTGTAGAATTTCTGAAACCAAAAACAGCAGAAAACAGAAACTGGCGCTTCGGCATCTTGTTAATAGGTTAGTCCCGGAAAATGCATAAAAATGATATAAAGTGTATATAAAACATGTAGCAATTGGTATAATGTAAGCATGGAACATCAGAAATTATAGATACGTTGGAGACGTATCAATGATGCGCACCGAGGGCATGGACGAGGATCAGCTGGCGTGGTGGAAGGAGACCAAGACGGACATCATGGCGAGGAAGAAGGCTGCGCGTGAAGCTCGTGCTGCAAGTGCTCAAGGTGAGTCTCCGACGAGTGGTGGCACCGCTGGCGATGGACTCGTTGATGGTTGATCACATTTGGGAACTTCCGTGGCTTGAACACTGGCTATGAACGTGTTGTGATGTTAAAAACTATGAAATATGCATCACATATTTTGGATGTGCTATGTTTGATATGAAATTGTTGTGCAAATTGTTGTCTAAAACCCTGTTATATTCCGTTTTACGGGGTGGGTACGGGTTCTGCTAGCTCGGACGAGTTTTCGGCCGGTGAAAACTGAATACAGGGCCCTCTACTCGCGTTTCAAGGGCGAAAAAATACGGTATCCGTTAGACATGCTCTAACCATTCAAACACAGTTTGGTTCTCAATTTTTTTCCCCACCCTCTATTCATATGTTTATTCTAATATTAATGTCAAGATACATTTGCGGAATATTGGCACTCCGTCCATTCAACGTGATCTGTTGGCCTGATCGGCGGTACTCCTGCGCTGCGCTGCGGCACTGCCCGTCAGTTACACGACGTCAGCTTTTGGCTGCCCCACCACACCTTGAATTCTTGACTCCCACGACCTTGGTCACGGCTCACGTCGCGCTCCACTCCATCCACCATCTCTGCTACATACCCACACCTGTTCGACTCCTGGTCATGATGCTGGGCCCGCCTTGTCATCGGCTCATTAGCCAGTACCAACACCATCCTTCACGCCGCGTTCCGTGTCAGACGCTCTGATCCTCCTTCACGAGCCCCACGCACAACTGCCACAGCAGGAGATCGCCAAGGACAACACGGCGGAAGCCTCGGGGTCCCACAGGTCAGCGTGCCCTTCACGAGATTCTCTCGCCCAAGAAAATGGAACGGGTAGGAAAAGAAAAAAATTCAAAAAAGTTCATCTTCTCGCGCAAGAGAGCAGCTGCGCAATGGAAGAACCCTGACAAAACCCCGGACGAGCCGCGGGCGCTGGCCCACCGGTCAGCGTCGCACGCGAGAGCGCGCTGCTGCTTTGCCCCGCAGACTCTGGTGGTCGTGGGTCCCGTACGTCGGTCAGACGAGCAGGCCGTGGACCCGCATGTCAGCGAGGCTTTGCCGTCTCTCCGCAGCTTTTGTTGCAACTCTCTTCTTTTTAATTTAAGTGCAGTTATAAGATGCTTTCTTACTCCTAAAAACAATTCAATGTACTGTATCTGGAAGTTTCTATAAGTATGCTTACTCACTCATATACAAAAACATCCACTACTAAGATATATTTTTAGACCATATGATTCACAGATCTGTACCATATGCATGTATAGTAATAGATAGTTTAGGCAATTCTCGAAAACAAATTTATGAAGGAACAATGTTACAAAATCAGGTTTTTAATATAGCAGTTTACAATTGTATAACGAACAACGTCTTAGCTAATATTTGGTAACTATATTGTGTGGTTAACTATGTCAAATAAGTAATAATACAAAATTATACAGCTCACTAGCATGCTACAAATAAACCTAAAGTATACAATTTTAGTATAAAATTAATTCAATTCCTCCATGACTGAGCTATGCTAGGATTGGCACTAGTCGCTGTCGGGTAAGAATGCCTGAAAAGCAAGTTCCTTGGAGGGGAGTGGAGCCCAACCCAAAGGCTGGCACATCCACGAGCTCAACATAACCAGCGAATCAAGTGGACATCAGTTGTGGTGGTCGCCCCTCTAGTCCTAGAGCGGTAGACATTTACTACCAATACTAGTAAATTGCAGGTGCTTTGCACATTAAATATTATTATTTATAATGGTTTCATCAACTTATTGTTGGAGATATGCCCGAGAGGCAATAATAAAATAGTTATTGTTATATTTTAGTGTTCATGATAAATGTTTACACTTCATGCTATAATTGTATTAACCGGAAACATTAATACATGTGTGATGTGTAAACAACCAGAGTCCCTAGTAAGCCTCTCATTTAACTAGCTTGTTGATTAATAGATGATCATGGTTTCCTGATCATGAATATTGAATGTTATTAATAACAAGGTTATGTCATTGGATGAATGATATAATGGACCCACACCCAATTAAGCATAGCATAAGATCACGTCATTAAGTTCAATTTGCTATTAGCTTCCGATACATAATTACCTAGTCCTTCGACCATGAGATCATGTAAATCACTTATACCGGAAGGGTACTTTGATTACATTAAACGCCACTGAGTAAATGAGTGGTTATAAAGATGAGATTAAGTATTCGGAAAGTATGAGTTGAGGCATATGGATCAAGAGTGGAATTTGTCCATCCCGATGACGGATAGATATACCTTCTCGGTGGAATATCGTCTGATTAGCTTGCAAGCATGTGAATAGTTCACAAGAGATGATATACCACGGTACGAGTAAAGAGTACTTGTCGGTGACGAGGTTGAACAAGGTATGGAGATACCGATGATCGAACCTCGGACAAGTAAAGTATCGCGTGACAAAGGGAATCGGTATCGTATGTACATGGTTCAATCGATCACTAAGTTATCGTTGAATGTGTGGGAGCCATTATGGATCTCCAGATCCCGCTATTGGTTATTAGTCGGAGAGGAGTCTCGACCATGTCTACATAGTTCACGAACCGTAGGGTGACACACTTAAGGTTTGATGTCGTTTTAAGTAGATATGGAATATGGAATGGAGTTTGAATGTTTGTTCGGAGTCTCGGATGGGATCCAAGATATCACGAGGAGGTCCGGAATGGTACGGAGAATAAGATTCATATATAGGAAGTCACTTTCCAAGTTTGGAAATAGTCCGGTGTTTTGACCGGAGCTTCTAGAAGGTTTTGGAAGGACCGGAATAGTTCAGAATATTATGGAAGGTTCCGGAAGTGTTCGGGACGACCTGGTGAAAGGATCGTATGCCGCACCTAGAGGGGGGGTGAATAGGTGCTAACCAATTTTTAGTTCTTTTTCAATTTAGGCTTGACACAAAAGGTAAATTCTCTAGATATGCAACTAAGTGAATTTACCTATATGACAAGGATATCAACTAAGCAAGGTATAGCTACGCAATAGGAGATAGAGTGGGATAGAGGTAACCGAGAGTGGAGCACGCGATGACACGGAGATGATTCCCGTAGTTCCCTTCCTTTGCAAGAAGGTACGTCTACGTTTGGAGGAGTGTGGTTGCTACGCAAGCCAAACCAACAGCCACGAAGGCTTCACTCAGATCTCCTGTGAGCAACGCCACGAAGGCCTAGCCCACTTCCACTAAGGGATTTCCTCGAGGCGGAAACCGGGCCTTTACAAAGTTCTTGGGGCACACATCCACAACCAAATTGGAGGCTCCCAAATTTGTAACAATACAACAATCAACAACAACACATCAACAACAAATCAACTAGGGAACCAAATAGGAACACTAGCATGAGATCCCTCAAACAAGAGAGGGGGAAATGAAGAACGCTCGGTGAGGATGTAGATCGGTGTCTTCTCCTTCGAATCTCCAAAGATCAAGAGCTTTGGTTGGGGGAGGAAGGAGATCTTGCAAATCTTGTGTTTCTTGAGGTGGCTCTAATGGAGGTGGCTTGGCGGATTTCTTGTATAATGATTGAGCAAGCAACCAAGGTAGAAGAAGGGGGTATTTATACCCCCTCTCAAAAATGAGCCGTTGCAGCTTCCGGGGGGCCGGATATTCCGGCCTAAGTAAGGGCCGGATAATCCGCCCCCCCGGATAATCCGGCCTACGGAACAAAACCGTGACATTATCCGGCCAAATGTCCGGCCCTATGCCAGAGAAGCTTTTCTTCCAGTCCTTAGCCAAATTCGGGGGGGCCGGATATTTCCAAAATATCCGGCCCTGGTACAATACCGGGACAATATCCGGGCAAATGTCCGGCCCCCATACTGAGCAGCTTTTCCTCGAAGACTTAGCCAAAAACAGGGGGCCGGATATTTCAACAATATCCGGCCCGGATTATCCGGCTCGGCCAACTTTCTGTCGTTATCTTTTGACGAGACCGACCAAATCCAACACACATAAATATGAATCTATGTAAACCCTGTACCACTTAAACAAACATTAGTGTATCACATATATTGACATCAAACACACAAAACATAATGTGAGAGATGTTCTTTCACCTGGGATGTCTAAGGGGTCCGGAGGGTTCCATAATAGGTGCAACCACGTTGCCTTAAAGGAAAATAAGTCTTTCCTTAATGCAATTTCGGAATTGGCAAAAGAGTTCGAGAAGGAGTAGGTTTTCGGAACCGGAAACCTATTGGAACTCAGTCAAACTTGGGGGCAGGTTTATGGACGACCCAAGGGGCTTGGCCACCTATTTAAAGGGACCAAGGGGCACCCCAAAGGCACCCCAAGTCGTAGCCCTAGCTCCCCTAGTCGCAGCACCACCCTGCGCCCAAACCCTAGCTACTCCCTCCTCCTAATTCTCCCGCGGTGCTTACGGCGAAGCCCTGCCGGAGATCTACACCACCATCGTCACCACGCCGTCGTGCTGGCGGGATTCCGAGGAGGATCTACTACATCCGTTGCCCGCTGGAACGGGGAGAAGAACATCATCATCAACACCGTACGTGTGACCGAGTACGGAGGTGCTGCCCGACTGTGGCACCGTCAAGATCTTCTACGCGTTTTCGAAAGCGGCAAGTGATCGACTACAGCAACAACGAGATCTAATCTTGTAGGCTTTGGAAATCTTCGAGGGTTAGTCTCATGATCATCTCGTTGTTACCATCTTCTAGATTGGATCTTGGCTTGTTATTCGTTCCTGCGGTAGGAATTTTTTTGTTTTCTATGCTACGAATCCCATCACTTATTGCAAAAATAATAAATATATGGTGGAATCTTTTCATATGATAATTTAGGTGAAAACTCGTGGAAGTGGTTTTTCATGTTCGCACCCAACACTGTACCATGCATAGACCATTAAAAGCATTAATTGTAACGAATATTATATTAAATATAGTAGTGCACACAAAAACCCCACGACCAAGCCTAGGGAGCTCTTTAGTTTGAAGCACAAAAATCATATTTGAAAGAACCATAAAATTATGGAAACTTACATTTGCAACTAGTTGTGCCTGCACCCGTCGTAGGATGTCACACTGTTAAGCTTTTAATAAATGCAAAACAATTGGGAGCATGTATTATGCTGTGTATTATGCATCTATAAAGTTCCATCTAAAAATTTTAAAATTGTCTCTTCTGCAAGAAAAGAGAAATGATACGTGAATGGTTTTGTAATATTATTCACTTTAGTCTTTTTTTTTGCACAGGTTACATATGGTCATATTTTGGAATGAAATTTTATACGTCTACAAGATACAACATATGCCATGTTTATTTTACTCCTTTTTTCTACGAAACACGGTACATACGTAGACGCTCACACATACACACATACACTCACCCTATGAATGCACACACGCACATCCCGCCCCTACGAGCATCTTCGTGAGACTATGGAAACGTACCTTGAGATTGACGAAATCACCACTGGTGTAGCTATCGATGGAAACGTCACACCCCGGTGAAAAATATTCTGCTTTTTTAATCAGACACCAAAGTGTCAAATCTGGGATTTAAACTTGTAGAAATTGTAGAACCCTAGAAGTGTGTGTTGTATAGCAATGCCCCTGTGTGATATGTATAGAGGTATATTGTGGGGAGAAGAGTTGTATTTGAATAAGATCTAATCCTAGTCTACTCTCAGCCGTACATGTATTCTAACATCATCCCTTAGTCGTTGCCATAGTGGCGTGAAAGCTTGCGACTAGAGAAGTCCTACGCTTCCATCGCTTCTCCTACTTGTCATCATCGGTGTCCCCTTCTGATTCCTTCTTTTATGTTGAATATAAATACACGATCTAGTCTCTTTTCATCAATACCGGTGGCAGAGCACTCCGTCACTTGTGGAATATTGTCACTCCGTCCATTCAACGTGATCTGTTGGCATGATCGGCGGTACTCCTACAAGCATGCGCTGCGGCACTGCCCGTCAGTTACACGACGTCAGCTTTTGGCTGCCCCACCACATCTTGAATTCTTGACGACTTGACTCCCACGACCTTGGTCAGAGCATCTCTAGCAGATCCCGTAAAAAGTTGAACCGAAAAAGGCGAGTTTAGTTCACCGAACTCGCGTATTCGGTCGTAAAATGGCTGGCGTAAAACAGAACCCCGTAAACCAAAATTGTAAAACAGAATATTCTTCCCCTTCTTCCACCTCGTCCCCGTAGTCGTTCTCAGCTCCGTCCATGCCATTGCCGAACGGAGGGAGTGGGTTAATCTGCACCTCGTCCAACATCTCCATGTACGAGGCGTTCTTCTTCCTAATCGAACGAGCCCTCAGTATCTACTCGCAAACAAATAAACGGAGGAAGAGTTCATGTGTACCTTGTTGACCCCTCGTCGAGCACGTCCTGGGCGACGGTCACGCTTGCTTCCTCCGTCGTCGGCGTCGCCATCGGTGTTGCCGTGGGCGTGGAGGGAATCGGCGGCGGGACGCCACGGCTCGTCGCTGCCTTCACTTTCGTCGTTTAGCGGCCCGCGCTCTTCGGTCTCGCACGGGGCGCCTTCAGCTTCGTTGCCACCGCCGAGACATCACCGGTGGCCGCAGCGGATTGCGGGACCACATGCGTCCCCGCGCGCCGCCGCTTCACCCCGCTCGTCGCCGACACCGGCGTTGCTTCCTCCGCTGGGGTCGCAGGGATGGCAGGGATCACCGGGGTGGTTGGAGGAGCGGCGGAAGCTGCGGCGACCACGGGAGAAGGTGGCGACGCCTGCGAGGTACCAACGGCGGCCGGCGGGGTCGATTCGAGACTCATCGGAGCGAAATCGGAGGGTGGCGGCGCAGAGGAAGGTGAGGGCGCACAGATCGGCGGCGGCGGCGGTTGGGAGGAGCTGAAAGTTCCCTCGCGCGCAAACTAGGAATTGTGTTCGGGCTGCGTTCGGTTCGCTCCGTCGGCCCTACAAATACAGGCCGATGGAGCGAACCGAACACAGCCTATTTTTTTTAGTTTTCGCTCGTTTACGGTCACTGATCGGCGTCTTTTTTCGGTCCGAACCCGTAAAGTGACGGTTATTTTTCGATTTTGGGCCTTTTACGGGGTCTATTAGAGATGCTCTCACGACTCACGTCTCCATCGATTCCATCCACCATCTCTGCTACATACCCGCACCTGATCGACTCCTGGCCATGAGGTTGGGCCCGCCTTGTCATCGGCTCATTAGCCAGTACCAACACCATCCTTCACGGCGCGTTCCGTATCACGCGCTCTGATCCTCCTTCACGAGCGAGCGGCGCCCGGGCAAATAAATCTGCCACAACTCCACTCCCACACCGGCGGCGACCTTCACGGTGGCGTCTCGGAGTTGTTGGCAACGTGTGCTTGTCGATCTTTCAGGTCGGCGGCTTGGTCTTCTCGCCGTTCTTCGGATCCGGCGAGATCCGTTTCTCGACGTGTCACCGGCGTTTGTCGTTGTCCACGACGGCGCCGGGGGCCGGGCGAGGTGGTTCTTCCGGAGCGAAGATGATGGTCCGGAGGTGGTGGTTATGTCGTTCTTCTCCGACTTCGTCGATGGGAGGCGGCGTACCTTGGTCCAAGACAGGACGGGGACGTCCCCGGCCGACGTGCCACGGCGACATGTGCCTCGGCTGCTTGCAGCAGGCCTGTTCATCGACTCACAAAGCCTCGTTGGCGATGGTGCTTTTTTGGATCTTGCAATGGTGGAGGTTCGGCGTCTCTTCTTGCGTTCGTCTTGGCGGCGTTGGAATTGGACGGCGGCCGCTGGCAACGGTGGTTGCAGGAAATCCTAGAGATCGTTTTGTATTTCTCGATCTTTTAGGTTTTTATCTGCAAATTCAGGATAATCATTTTATCCCGGTTTGTCTTTTAGTTTCCACATGTGTTGCTTCATGTAACTTGGTGTTCGATTAATGAAATATATGTGGTTGCTCTCAAAAAAAAAAAAACTGCCACAGCAGGAGCTCGCCAAGGACAACACGGCGGAAGCCTCGGGACCCCACATGTCAGCGAGTCCTTTCCAAGATTCTCTCGCCCAAGAAAATCGAACGGGAAGGAAAAGAAAAAATTCAAAAAAGTTCATCTTCTCGCGCAAGAGAGCAGCTGCGCAACGGAAGAACCCTGACAAAACCCCGGAGGAGCCGCAGGCGCTGGCCCACCGCTCAGCGTCACACACGAACGAGAACGGCAGCTTTGCCCCGCAGAATCCGAAGCTCGTGGGTCCCATCCGTCAGTGACTGTGGGGGACCGCGGACCCGCATGTCAGCGAGGCTCTCCCGTCCTCTCCGCAGCTTTCGTGAATTGCAAGCCATCCCGCTTCCGGCTATTAAAGCGAGCCTCCATTCCCAGAGCGCAGCAAAAGTTCTCTCCCCTTCCGGCTGGTTCCAGAACCCACCCTCCTCCGCCCTCTCCTCTCGAGGCCTCCGCCCACCACCAACCAAGGCGAGCGCGATGGAGAAGGGGAACGGCGGCGAGAAGAAGCCGGCGGCGGCGGTGGCCGTGGCGGCGGAGGACGGCGGCGCGAAGAAGGTGGAGGTGGCGGACGGCGGCGACAAGAACAAGCCCGCGGCACCGGAGGCGCCCGTGTGCTTCAAGAAGACGGTGGGCGACGACGCCTCGGTCATCGACGCCACCAAGGACTACTTCAAGCAGCTCAAGGTCACCGACGCCGACACCCACTGGGGCTGCATCAAGAACAGGGTCCGCCTCGCCAGGGAGTACGTCGCCGACAAGACCGGCTCGGTAACCACCACACCCTCTCCTCCCTTCCCCTCCTCCACCGCTTCATGACCCCCTTGTTCGTTCATGGATGCGCGAGTTTTTTTTGCTTGGTTCTGAAATTTCCCCTGTGCTGTATGAATAGTACTGCTCGTGTAGGAAGGTGGATTTTGGGTGCGCGTCTTGTTCGTAGCGGTTAGATCTGCCTCGCTCGGGGTGTTGCGAAATGTTTTGATGGATTTCAACGTTGCTAGCCTAGTACTCTTGGTTTCCGCATCTGCTTTCAACTTGTGAATGGATCATGGCTAGTCGGCACACATGTCCCTGTAAAAATCGTTCGTTCTGTTCTTCTTTTTCCTGGCAAACTCGGGAGTATTTCGCTAGCGCGTTCGAGTCTGTCTGTCTGATCTGCAGGAAGCCCTGCGCATATGTGATGTGGTTTGCGTTTCTCTATTTAGTTCGGATGTAGTACTAGAAGCGGTCTGCAAGATCCCTTTCGCGCTTGCTTTTTTTTTTTCCTTTACACGGAGAAGCATCGGCTTGATTTGTTGTTTTACCACTGCGTTGTTTTGGTGGTAGATAATCATGGGGTTAGACGGTACAGACATCCGGGCCAGTTGATTCTAGCAAGCAATCTGTGTTTGTTTGTTCTTACTCAGCTGTATGCACTTTGTGGCCGTTTCTTCGTACTGCACTTACAGGGCCTACATTCCTTGTTCTAAGAAAGGTTATCTGATTCCTTCTGCTGCAGTAATCTTCTTTTGATAAGAACTGGTTCTTAGTTCTGTTATGGGTGCTTGCATGACTGCCACTGATCTGCTTACTTACATTATCTGTTCCGTCAGAGTTATCTGTGTAGCATCGGCTGGATTTGTTGTTTACCACTGCTTTGTTTTGGTGCTAGATCATCATGGGGTAAACCGGTTCAGACATCCGGACCTGTTGATTCTAGCAATCTGTGTTTGTTTGTTCTTACTAAGCTGTGTGCACTTTGTGGCCAGTCTCTGCCGTTTCATCTTACTGCACTTAGAGAGCCCACATTCCTTGTTCGGAGAAAGGTTCTCTGATTCCTTCTGCTTTGTGATAAGAACTTGTTCTAATCCGTGTGCGTTGGTTGGCAGGTGTTCGGCAAGAAGAAGGTGGAGCCCGAGGTGAAGGTCGATGGGACTCCGGCTCCGGCAGCAGCGGCGGTGGAGGAAGGGGCCAAGCCAGCAGCAGCACCTGCGACGGGAGGCGAGTCTCACTGAAGCGGAGGCGTCGTCCTGAACTCGTTCGTCCCTGATCAGTCGACTTTGAGAAACCTGAGAGTTGTGAGGAGGTCTTTAGTTGTTGTCTGCTTAGTCGTTCCTTTGCGTCCTTTCGTTCCTGCTTAGTGGTGGTAGTGATCGATTTTGCACCGCTGTAAGACCTGTTAATCAGTCGTGGATCTTGGTCTGGTTGAGAGCATCGTTATCTGGACATGGTGGTTTGTGGTGCGTTTTGGTGATGCTGCATATATCTTCGTTGGTTCTACTCGTATCTGTTTCTTCATTGCTAGAGATGGTTTCCCTTGAGTTCGTTTCCTCTGTTCGCTGTGAATTTTGCTGTGGCCTGGAGTTGTGATGGTTGATGGTTAGTTGTGAATTTTCCTCTGTTCATTGTCTGGAATGGGCTGGTAGGATATTCTCTTCATCGTGATGCTACTGACTGTCATCAGCATGTCGGATTACAGAACTGGAGTTGTGATGGTTGATGGTTAGTTGTGATGGTTGGCTTGTGGTGCATTTTGGCTCTCCTCGTTGGTTTCTTTTTGCTAGACTAGAATTGGTTACCCTCGTTTGTTTCCTCTGTTCACTATGAATTTTGCTGTGCACCCTTGAGTTATGATTGTTCGTCGGTTCATCGTCTAGAATGGGGATGGCAGATGAATTTGCTTCGGTAGGATCATCTGCTGGGAACCCTCTCGAATCACGAGATCTATATTTTTAAGCTTCTCCAGGATTCAGGAATATGTATCCACCAATCAACCAACTACAAAATTTGTTGCGAAGTGGCACCGACGGGTATGAGAGCAACCACATCTGAATTTATTACTTCCCGCAGTATGGCATATTTACCACGGTGCAATGTTAAATTCGTTAGAAACACGGCAAGCGCTAGGGATCATCCGGCTGCCAGGAAGTCCCGCGGTCCGATCGAACAAACACGGACCTCCGACGAGAAGCCATCCATATAACCCGACCGTGTCCAACATCGGAGCTTCGTCGTCCATGCTGCGCCAAGTTGAGCTAGCTCTGCTCCTATGAACATGACAACCTGCTCCGAAAGCCGCTAAGACGGCCTCCGCCGCTGCAACATGCCCGGAGCTTTTAGAACCGTAGCGTTTTCTTCCCTGAAGACGGCAGAGAAAGCAGTCACGATCTAGTAAGATCTAATCAACCCTAGTTTTTACGATGTTGCATGAAATTGTTGGGGTTGTATCATCTAGATTTCCCGTTTGCACATATTTTTTTTGCTTTTTTTGTTGTCCACCAATAAGGATGATGAAGAATGTTTGGTGCAAAAAATAGCTGGCAAAGTGTTTTGACAGTTTTTTTTTTTTGCGAATCAGGATTTCATTCATTCATCAGCATTTGAACAGTCATGCTGGATATAGTGAGCTAGGAAGGCCGGCACCTAGGAGACCCAAATACACTTCAGCATAGCGCTAGACATGTTTTTTGCAGTTAGATGAGCTGCCATATTTGTCTTACGGCTTACAAAACAAAAATCAAAAGAGATAAAATCATTGCTCAAAGCCTCAATATGATTCAGGATCGGCCATATCGCAGCACGGTTGTTTTTCCTAGTCTTCCAAAGCTCCACCAAAGTTATGCAATCAGATTCCAGGATAATCTTCCTGTCAGTCCCTCCTAGGCAGAGTTTCACTCCTTCACGGCAAGTGATAGCTTCGGGGACAGACTCGAACCAGGAAGAAGCAGCCCAGGATATTGTTGTTGTTCGTGTGGATGTAAGAGTAGGCATAATGTGTGATGATTCCAAATACAAGTAGTTGAATGTAGGATAACTTTTTATTCATTATTACATGTTTCACGTGTATCACATACATACATCATCAACCAAAACAACTTGTTACGTTCTCTGATTACTTGTTGTACTTCTCAACATGTGCAAGAATCTTTTGCAAATGTTGAGTCCGAGGGGAATTGTGGTGGGGGTTACATCCCTAGAGCTCATGATGGAGTTCACTCTGAAGAAGAATGTTACATAGCACCCGAGTTTGAAGAGGATGGTAACCATACAGAAAATGCATTTGATGGGTTGCATGAACAGGACGCTAAGATAAAACTTTGATGATATTGATGATGATGTTTCATCACAACCATCTGTACTTTTTATTGGGATGAAGTTTGACCATCCAGATGACGTGCAGAAGTTCTACAACGATTATGCATTCAAAAAGGGTTTAGGGACACGGATAGCAACATCACAGAACAGCCAACGCAAAGGACCTCCGACATTGATCAAGAGGGTGTTTGAGTGTGTGCACTCGAGGAAGACTATTGCCAACACAAAATCGGAGTGCACATCTGAAAGCATCGCATCAGAGAGCACATTAAAATCCTTCGGCATCATGTCTCTAGTGAACACAACTGGTTTACTGACATTGTGGCGGTACTCACGAAGCTTTGGGTCGATTTCATCACAACCCATTCAAGCAGCTCCTCGGGTACATGCAACCTAGATATTCTAGCAAGATCAGCAAAGCAGGTAGAAATCACATCCCTCTTTGTAGGTCTAAGATCTTTATCCACAAATTTTCTTAGACGCTTGCCTCCAAAGCGGATCAAGAAGGGGGCTTTGCTACTGGTAGCAATAATCACCAACACTAGAAAACAAAGAATCAAGAAATAAAAAGGATTAAACCTACTAGATAGATAAATGCAAAAGAAAAATAAAGCTAAAAAGCTAACAAACTACATATAAAGTCCATGAAACAAACTGTCTGCATACAGATAAATGCAAAGTAGTGAAACAACAATAATGTATATCAAATCCCATAAACAATAAGGCATGTAATAATTCCTCACATCACAATGTACCAACATGTATACAACAAAAGAAATCAACAACAAGTGACCATTACATTTAAACAAAAAAAAAATCCATGCATGTATCATTTCGTACCAACCAATACAACAAAACATAGAACCTGGCTCCTCCACCGCTCCGAACCCTACCAATTTCCATGATTCAAGCAAGCAAACGCATAGCAACAAATCTGCTCGAAATAAACCTAAAAAACCTCTAATCAGTTGACGCACACGAGGCATGCAACCCTAATCCACCCCAATTACCACGAAAATGAAGCTCCAAAAGTAAATCCACCACTCCATGGACACTACGGCTACTAAAATAGGTTTCGATTTGTTGTAGAAGTGCATGGTAACTAACCTGAGAACTAGATCTCACCGTCAACGTGTCGGGACGGTTGCGCGCTCCTCCTCGAGCTCGCCTGCGGGATGTCCTCCTCAAGCTCGCCTGCGGGTTCTATGGGAAAGAGTGGTCGGAGGAAGAAGACAACACCGTCGATCCGTGGGAGGGAGTCGCTCGAGAAAGGGGACCGACGCACTTCGCCCACGCGCCGCGCTAGCTGCTCGCTAGCTCAATTCGGCCCTCGCCCAGAGGAATGAATGCAGAGGGCGGCTGCCGTAACGACGCATGTAACATTTCGAGGGTGGGCAGTTTAGAGGGAGACGTGGCGCAATAATAGCCAAGTTATACACATCAAAACGGGAGACACACGCTGCGGTTACAGCCGGTTGACAAGACTTTTCCCTTTTTAATAGAGTATAAAAGTTTCCTAGCACGGTACGAAAAAACATAAACAGACGTTTCCTTCCTACTTCCTCCTTCTAAATATACAACAAAAAGTTGCACACCACGCACTTGAATAGGTTCAAATAAAACAAGGATTCCGAATACTCCCTCCGTTTCAGTTTACTAGTCTTCTCCGTATCCCTAGGTCACCAATTTGACCTATATAATTTAAATTGTATAATGCAAAAATTATATCATTAGAAAATTGAACATCTAAACTTCCTAATGATATACTTTTTATAATATATAGCTAATGCTAACTTGATCAAATTTGCGACCTAAAGATATACGCACGCCTAATAAACTGTGAGAGAGGGAGTAGCAACCTGGAGTAATACTTTCCATATGAAGGGCAGACGTTACCTTTGATGCACACGAGTTCTTGGATATAGGCTGATCTTCCCGGTATATATACAGGGTTAGCGTCCATCAAATCAAATCACACAAGAGGGAAGGAGTGGACGGTGAAAATTAGACTGAGGCGGACGAAACTCGCCTAGCTCTAACTGAACTATGACTAAAAGTTTCGTAGCACGCAAAAGATACTTTCCATATGAAGGGACGACTCAGACGAGTTCTTGTAGGAGTATGTATGTTGCTCTTCCCCATATAAATATATATATACAGGGTGGAGGAAGAGGGACATACGCTGGAAATTAGATCGAGGCGGACGAAACTCGCCGAGCTCTAAAATCAACCATGTCTAGGGAAAGTGCTGATAACTTCTGTACTATCCAGGCGTCGGTCCGTCAAGTGCTCTGCGGCGGAGCATTGGCAGCTCTGGGCTACACGGCGTGGAGGTACTACAAGTACACTACATGCCTCCGCACCTACGGTCGGGACCTGACGGCCTTGGCCAGCAAGGCTGATCCGGTGACTGGGCGTGACGATGAGATCGATCGTGTCATCCGCATCCTCTGTCGCCGGAGCAAGAACTGCGCCGGGCTCGTCGGGGACGCCGGAGTTGGCAAGACGGCCATCGCCGAGGGCCTCGCCCAACGCATCATCTCCGGAAAGGTCCCACCCAAGCTCGCCGGAGCGCGTGTCATCGAGCTCAACCTCGGGGCGCTGGTGGCCGGTACGATGTATGTTGGCATGTTCGAGGAGCGTATGGGGAACTTGATCAGCAACCTCGAGCGTTCACGCGGCAAGGTGATCTTGTTCATCGACGAGATGCACATGCTTCTTGGATCCGGATCCGCCTCAAACAGCCCCCACATGGACGTGGCCAACATGCTGAAGCCAGCTTTGGCTCGTGGCCATATCCGATGCCTCGGCGCCACCACTCACGATGAGTACTGCAAGTATATCGAGAAGGATCCTGCGCTGGAGCGGCGGTTCCAAAAGGTTTACGTCGGGGAGCCGAGCACGCAGTCCACCATTGCCATCCTCCAGGGCCTCAAACTCCGGTACCAAAAGCATTATGGCTTGGAAATTCTCGATGCTACAATTGACGCTGCCGTGCATCTCGCCGACCGCTATATCTCAGGTACTCGTACGCTCCATCGTTTTGATTCGAGACGGACCAAATTTTCTTGCTTCTGAGCTTATTTCATTGTTGTTGTTGTGTATATATGTTGTGTAGGTCGTCGGTTTCCTGATAAGGCAATTGATCTCATGGACGAGGCTTGCACCACAGTAGAGCACCTAGGAGGAGAAAACCCGGTTGTTGCGCCAGATCATGTTGCACAGGTAGGCATGTGTCCCCTCTATTATTTCAGCAGAAAGAATGTGCTTGTTTTTGAACTAGCTTTTTCATTTGACGAAGGTTGTGAGCGCATCGACCGGAATCCCTTTAACTACCCTTGATCAAGACGAGAATGTCAAGTTAATCAACTTAGCCGACAGACTGCACGAGGCCGTCAACTTAGTTGCGGATGCAGTGTTGCGTTCCAGGGTTGGCCTTCGCCAGGCTAACCAACCGATAGGCTCCTTCCTCTTTTTGGGATCCACCGGTGTTGGAAAAACAGAGCTTGCAAAAGCTCTCGCCGAACAACTATTTGGCAGTGAGAAGATGATGCTTCGCTTTGATATGTCCGAGTATGTTAGTCCTGAATCCGTGCTACGTCTCGTTGGAGCACCCCCAAGGTTTCATTTATATTATAATACGCATACCTTAATTTCAAGCATTATATTATCATATCGAAATATTTAATTTTACTTATATATGAATGTTTCTTTGGTAACATCATAAAGCTGCCATGGATATGAAGATGGCGGACAACTGACGGAGAAAGTTAGGAGACGCCCATATTGCGTTATCCTTTTCGATGAGGTGGAGAAGGCATATCCGTCGGTTTTGGATGTTTTTCTACAGCTCCTTGACGATGGTGTGTTGACTGATGGTAAAGGGCATAATGTTGATTTCAAGAATACAATTATCATTATGACTTCAAATGTTGGGGCAGAGCACCTAAATGTAGGAATGGTTGGAGAAAAGGCAATGGCTGATTCGCGAAACCTTCTCATGAAACAGGTTTGTGAATCACGGATAGTCTTAATTAAGAAGTAGCTGTCCATTGATTCATTTTAATACATATATATATTAATTTGTTGGTGCAGGTTCAAAAATGCTTCAAGCCCGAATTTCTCAACAGATTAAGTGAGATTGTAGTATTTGAGCCGCTTTCGCACCATCAAATGAAAGAGATCGTCAATATCCAAATGAAGAGTGCCCTTGCTACAATAGCTGGCAAGGGTATATCTCTGGTTCTTAGTGATGCCGTGTTGGATGTCATTTTGTCAGAATCACACAACCCAGTAAGTATTTTTTTTTTCATTTTGAACGTAATCATGCCATCTACCTTAAATAGTGATCATCGTTTTTATTGACCAAAAATTTCTTTCACAGTTCTACGGCGCAAGGCCCATAAAAAGGTGGATAGAAAAAAACATAATGACAACTATCTGCAAGATGCTAGTCAGTGGAGAAGCCAGTGAAGGATCAACAATCTCCATTGATTCTACCTGTGACAAGAAAGGGTTAAAATACCAATTGGAAAAGAAGAAAAATGTGAAGAATCCATGAAGTAGGAGATCTTCTCCGTAACTCTGGAGAACGACAACGATGGCTTGATCTTGGCCACGTTTACATGGAAGGAAAAGGAGGCGCAGCTTTGACTTGTTTTCTATTTTTTTTCTCGCACGCAGCATATATTGAGACCATACCATTTTCACTGCGCGAAACCGTTTTTGATTATTGTAGTCTTCCTTCAGGTGTCTTGTATATTATAATCAATACTCCTTCATGAAAGAATACAATACGTAGTATATGTATGCCTAACACGTAGTACCATTATATTATGGGCCAAATTTAAATCCAGTTGTCGGATCATTTTCTATTGGACAAGCCTTTGAAAGCTTAGGAAGGAGTTAGCACGTTCTTTGCTGGTCTTCTTTGCTTCATTAAGTTGCATGATGCCCATACATCAACACCTGGACATAAGGGGTGTTGTCCCGACACTTGGGTTGATCATATATAATGACAAAGCACGCAATCACCCAATAAAACGAGCCAGTTGATCGAGAGTGTGCATATTTTTTATTTACTCAACCAAGGAAATCAATCAACTAAAAACTGATCAGTCAAAATTCACCATGGGCAGAAAATATGCGCATTGGAGGTTAAAGCTCACCGTCACACAAAATCTTTCTACTGTACATATGTAGACTGTTTTTTCCTAAAATTCAAAAATGGTATTTTATAGTTTTAAAAAAATATGAACAAAAATTCTTGAGGTAGATAATGTTGTACTCTACAACTGTGAAAAAAAGCAATACAAAAGATTGAGGAGGAAGAGGCCCCTACCGTTG
Source organism: Lolium rigidum (assembly GCF_022539505.1). Taxonomy (NCBI): domain Eukaryota; kingdom Viridiplantae; phylum Streptophyta; class Magnoliopsida; order Poales; family Poaceae; genus Lolium; species Lolium rigidum. The sequence continues at coordinate 359,271,485 of NC_061510.1, read as the reverse complement.
CCAGTCGTGCTCGGGGATGAGAGCCCGCCACCGCCATCTACCGTGTAGCCTTGACCGGCGGCATCCTTCAAAGGCGGTGGGGGAACGGGCGGTGGCTAGGGTACTGCTTGAGCCACTCCTCCTAGGAGCGACGTGGGGTCTACGATCTTCAAAACACACTCTGAAGTTGTCCAATATGATGGCATCATGGTGATTTAAATGAAATACGCCAAGGGCCTCGAAGAATTAATTCACTTGGCAACGACTTCTTACATAGTTTTGAGGCGCCTGTTTTTCTTTCTGCATTTTAGATTAATCTGAAAACTTAACAGTGGTCGATAAATAGTTGTACGAACGGAGCAAACTGCAATACATCAAATCTGTTATCCTGTGGCGATGACGAAGTTAGCAACAACCCAACGGAGGTGGCGTTTTGGCTCATAGGAGCAAATGCTCCTATTATACAAAATAATTAAAAAACAATTTTAAAAATGTCAAAAAATTCTGACATAAATTTTTTGTTCTACGTCGTGACATTCTATGTTAGTGCACAAGTTTTCATGGAGAAACAATATTTTATGTGGCGTGTACAAAAAAGACAAAAAAATGTCCTATACGTAGTCATGTTATAGCATCAAAATTTGTCTTTTTTACTAGAGCCACAAATTTTTATAGTTTTTCTTGAAAACTTGTGTACGAACATAAAATGTGTAGATGTACATAAAAAAAATTTAGTTTAGAATTTTTTGACACTTCGAAATGTAGATTCACACAATGGGAGCAAATGCTCCTATGAGCCAAAGTGAATATCCCCAACTCATTGTAGTATTCCACTGGAGATAGAAATCGGGATAGCAGTTCAGTTCTGCTGCAAGCATACAAGACCGATGACACGTCTCGATAGCACAGCTTGAGATCAAATGGATCTTTCTATTTGATCGACTCCACGGTGTATTATTGAAAAAAGAAGATCAAAGGGATCACAATTCCCGTTCATGGCCCATGGCTAAGCGCGGCTTTCCACTTGGCGGCGACATCCTCCAGCGCCTGGCGCGACGACCCTTCCGGCGACACAGCGCGCGCCGCCGCTTGCCGCAGTTCCTCAGCGCGGCGCCGCACGGCGCGCCCTTTACCCCCCTCCATGAGCTCCTTCACGGCGGCCTCAACCTCCTCGCGCGCCACGACGCCGCCGTCCTCCCGCGCGCGTGGTCGCAGCGCCACCCCGAGGCTCTCTTCCAGCAGGAACGCGTTCATCCTCTGCTCCGTGTGCAGCGGCCACGCGATCATCGGCACGCCGGCCACCGCGGCTTCCAGCGTGGAGTTCCAACCGCAGTGGGACACGAAGGCCGCCGTCGCCGGGTGGGACAGCACGCGCACCTGAGGCGCCCAGGCCGCCACAGCGAGGCCCCTTTCCTGGGTCCTCTGCACGAAACCCTGTGGAAGCCACGCCAGTGGGTCGTCGTCGTCGGCGCCAGCTCCGAAGGCCTGAGAGCGGCCATCCAGGCTCGGCATCCGCACCACCCACAGGAACCTGTGCCCGCTTGCCTCTAGCCCAGCGGCAAGCTCGGCCGTCTGCTCCACGGACAGAGTCCCGCCGCTACCGAACGAGACGAACACCACCGACCTCGCCGGCTGGCCGTCCAGCCATTCGAGCAAGGGCCACGCGCCAGCAGCAGCTTCCTCGTCGGATTCTGACCGGACCAGCGGCCCCACGGGGAACACCGGCGGGAACGCGCCTTGCTCCGCAACCTGCCTGAACGCTTCCACGGCGGCAGGTTCCATATCGCTGAAGCTGTTGGCCAAGAATCCATGGGCAAGGCGGTATCGCCGGCCTGCCGCGAGCAGCCGCGCGTAAACCGGCTCCTCGCTAGAACGATACCCCTCCGGCAGGTCTGCGCGGCGCAGTGACAATCCCCCGGGGATCTCGAGAGGATCCGTGATGGCTCGATATTCGCCAGGGGAAGCGCCCTCGTGGAGCTCCACCAGGCGGTGTACCAAGTAGAGATGGTTTATGTTGGTGGTGAAGAAGATGTAGGCGGGGACGCCGAGCTCGGCGGCGAGGGGCAGCGCTGTGGAGCAGAGGAAGTCCGGCACCAGCGCGGCGATCGGGGTGGTGGAGTTGATGGAGCGGAGCAGGGTGCGGAGGCTCGGGAGGGAGCGACGGATGAGCTCCACTAGCACGGTGGGACGGAGAGCATCAGCGGGGAGGTCGTCGATCTGGACGGCGGGGAGCGGGGCGATGGTGACGGCGGCGGGGAGGCTGCTGGGGAGGGTTTGCCGTTCGGAGAGGCTGTGGAAGGTGACGACCGTGGCCGAGAAGCCGTGGTGCTCGACGAGCCGCCGAGTGAGCTCGCACAGCGGTATGAGGTGGCCGGCGTCGGGGCTGGCCAGCAGCACGACGTGAGGCCGCGCCGTGGGCGGCGCTGGCGCGGAGCCGGCACTCTTCAACGACTCCATTATTTGGCTAGCATCACTGGTACCGCGCACCGGGGGCAAGACGTACGTGGCCGGTTGTTATACGATCGTCCTCAGCAGATGTTCCAATGATGCTACTTCGTACCAGAATAACTTTAAAAAAGAATCATTTGGTCAATGTATTACGTACGCAGCTACACATCGTCAGGTGGGAGCTTTTAGTCGTGGCAGTCAAAATCACCAGGATCTTCGACAATCGACATCATACTTGTCATATCCTGCAAGAACTCTTGCTGAGCGGCGTTTAACATTTGGGTCGAGGATTTATTCTCCAGACTGAGATTTACAACTTTCGCGAAGTTCAACAAATTTCTTCACGAACCAAGCAAAATTCGCAGACCGTTCACTGAAATTTTTATGAACTGTCTTGACCGGAACTGCCAAAACACCGTTTAGAAGCATATAATATATACCATCCATAGTTTTCAAACAGCTAAGAGCATCTCCACCCACACGTCTAATAATGACCTCAATAGCCCTACGGGGTTGCCGACTAAAATCAGACTCTCATCGGTGTCCCCCAAAAGTGACCGGCACATTATGGATCTTGATAGAATAGCCGTCGGCTCCACGCCGGTCCTTACGCGCAAGGGTTGGGGTGTGAGTGTCGGCACTCCAGTCCACGTAGGACTTCGCTCGCGGGACCCTCCTGGCAGCCGCACGCGTCCATTCCGCACCTCCTCCGCCCCTCCTGATCCGAATCAACCTCATGGTTCACCATCGCCGCCCGCGCTCTCCCGCGAAATGAACCAGTGGATGATGACCATCAATTTGATCATCAAGAACCATTTGCCGAACTTGATTAGGTACCTGCTGAGTTTGCTGCTTTTCTCGCCATACACCAAGCAAACCGAGATACACCATACTCGAATGATCTAGTTGAGCATTTGTTAGAGAGGAGAGGAAACACGACATAATTCGTGAAACAATTTTAATTGCAATTTATTTGAATTATTGTATGAATAATTGTTTAGATTATTTTGTGAAACTGTTTATGCGTAAAGTTTGAATTGTTGTTTAAAACTATGAAAAATATTGTAATTTGATTAAAAGAGAAAAAACCAAAAACGAATTTGAGGCCAACCGTATTGGTTTCGCCGGTGTGGTACGACCTTCACTATATCAAGGGAGCTAGTGCCGGCTCCTCCAATAACGTTGTGTCAGCACTGCTGCCGATGTCCATTTGAAACGCGCCGGTGGAGATGTTCTAAGATGCATATTCTGTTTTGCGGAATTCATGTTAATATATTTAACCAGGATTCTCAATCGAGGAGTGACTTTATCATTTGTCATCTTTTTTTTTGATAAAGAGAATATATTAATATCGTGAAGATAATAATTACACCCAACCTCTGAAACAACGAAAAATCGTAGAGACATTACGGATGCACACAACCCTACTATGAAAAAGAAAATGTAAAAGAAAGAAAAAAGACCCCATTACGGTAATTACAACCTTATAGCAGCAACACAAATTAATACCAAGACATCAACCCATGCTCTCAAAACAATGTCTTTAATAAGGTTATTGCCAAGTACAACCAATTAAGATCAGAGCTTAGATTTTCACCCTGGAGCAAGTCCGTCCTCTCAAAAAAAAAAAATCTTCAACAAGGTCATTGTCAGGCATAACCACTTAAGGCTAGACCCCTTGAAAGATAAGACTATGTACTTTTCCAGTGATGCCATCCCGCTAGCTGATGTCACTGCTACAAGTCAAGAAATACCAAGCAAAGTCCTCACCACCCCGAAGACACGCCGCCATTACTAGACCTCGGACCTCAGCCGCTATGACATCCTGCGCCACTGCCTTCCCCATGAAAATCGAAACACCGACATTTCCCTTGTTCTTCCCGAACCTCGACAAAGCTCTAATTAGCGGAGCTTAGAAGAAGGTTCCCTGGTATGGTTGTACTATCATACTCTGGTTCCATCGAGTTTATGGTTTGGTAGTTGGGGTTCTGCCCTCCACGTGGCGATGGCGTTGGCCTTTGCTGGAATTTTTGGAGCTTGAACAACTTATTCACCATCAATGTATTGCCGTCTCTACCGTCAAATGTACCACGTACCCGTTAGTATGATCTGTAGGAGGCCAATGCCGCCAAGTGGAGCTCATGAACCTAGCGTGTGAATTACATGATCAAGTATCCCCGAACCCAGTCAATTAGGTCAAGTATCATCGAACACGATATATCAGTTCGAGCTATAGTATCAACCACTTTCAAAATTCACCTAGCAACGATTTTTATTACTCCCTCTGGTTCTGGTTCAAACTAATTGCCCATAAATAGATGTATCTCGGAGTACCTAGTTTTGGCACATCACAACAAATTTTGGTAACCCACTTATCTGTTTTTCTTTATGTGTTCCAGGTAAATTTGAATAGTTACAGTGTTGGGTAAAGAAGTGTAAGACCAGAGCAAACAGTACATCAAACCACTAGAGGAGCAGGTGAGATGAAATACCCCATCTGTCCAACGAAAGTTGTATCTAGTATATAGATACATCTTTTTCGATAAAAGAAATATATTAATATCAAAAGATACCAATTACACCTAGTCTCTGCAACAAAGCAACACCCTAGTGGCAGTACGGATGCACACAGCAAAAAAAAGCTAAGAAATCAAAGTCCCGCTACAGCATTCCAGACATAGCAACAATAATACAACCACCACCGTGACAACACCTGAAATACAGACTCTCCAAAAGTGACGCCTCCAAGAAGGGAACGGTGCACCAGCGCCGTCATCGCCCGACCAAAGGTCTTAGGTTTTCACCCTGAAGATAATACCCGCTCTCAAAACAATACGTCCAACAAGGTCATTGCAGGGCACAACCAGTTAAGGCCAGACCTTGGGTTTTCACCCTGAAAGGTAGGACTCTAAACTTCACCTGTGCTGCTGATGCGTGTAGCTGACACGTTCGTTGGGAACCCCAAGAGGAAGGTGTGATGCGCACAGCGGCAAGTTTCCCTCAGTAAGAAACCAAGGTTTAATCGAACCAGTAGGAGTCAAGAAGCACGTTGAAGGTTGATGGCGACGGGATGTAGTGCGGCGCAACACCGGAGATTCCGGCGCCAACGTGGAACCTGCACAACACAACCAAAGTACTTTGCCCCAACGAAACAGGTGAGGTTGTCAATCTCACCGGCTTGTCTGTAACAAAGGATTAACCGTATTGTGTGGATGATGATTGTTTGCAAGAAAACGAGTAAAGAACAAGTATTGCAGCGAGATTTGTATTTCGAGTATAAAAGAATGGACCGGGGTCCACAGTTCACTAGAGGTGTCTCTCCCATAAGATAAAAGCATGTTGGGTGAACAAATTACAGTCGGACAATTGACAAATAGAGAGAGCATAACAATGCACATACATGTCATGATAAATATAGTGAGATTTAATTGGGCATTACGACAAAGTACATAGACCGCCATCCAGCATGCATCTATGCCTAAAAAGTCCACCTTCGAGGTTATCATCCGAACCCCTTCCAGTATTAAGTTGCAAAACAACGGACAATTGCATTAAGTATGGTGCGTAATGTAATCAACAACTACATCCTTAGACATAGCATCAATGTTTTATCCCTAGTGGCAACGACACATCCACAACCTTAGAACTTTCCGTCACTTCGTCCCGGATATCAATTGAGGCATGAACCCACTATCGAGCATAAATACTCCCTCTTGGAGTTAAGAGCAAAAACTTGGCCGAGCCTCTACTAATAACGGAGAGCATGCAAGATCATAAACAACACATAGGTAATAACTTGATAATTAACATAACATAGTATTCTCTATCCATCGGATCCCGACAAACACAACATATAGTATTACGGATAGATGATCTTGATCATGTTAGGCAGCTCACAAGATCCAACAATGAAGCACAATGAGGAGAAGACAACCATCTAGCTACTGCTATGGACCCATAGTCCGGGGGTGAACTACTCACTCGTCACTCCGGAGGCGACCATGGCGGTGAAGAGTCCTCCGGGAGATGAATCCCCTCTCCGGCGGGGTGCCGGAGGAGAGCTCCAGAATCCCCCGAGATGGGATTGGCGGCGGCGGCGTCTCGGGAAGGTTTTCCGTATCGTGGCTCTCGGTATCGGGGGGTTCGCGACGGAGGCTTTAAGTAGGCGGAAGGGCAACGCGGGTGGCCACACGAGGGCCCCACACCACAGGTCGGCGCGGCCGGGGCACGGGCCGCGCCGCCCTAGTGTGGCGGCGCCTCGTGGCCCCACTTCGACTCCTCTTCGGTCTTCCGGAAGCTTCGTGGAAAAATAGGACCCCGGGCGTTGATTTCGTCCAATTCCGAGAATATTTCGTTACTAGGATTTCGAAACCAAAAACAGCGAGAAAACGACAGAACTGGTCTTCGGCATCTTGTTAATAGGTTAGTTCCGGAAAATGCACGAATATGACATAAAGTGTGCATAAAACATGTAGATATCATCAATAATGTGGCATGGAACATAAGAAATTATCGATACGTCGGAGACGTATCAGCATCCCCAAGCTTAGTTCTGCTCGTCCCGAGCAGGTAAAAGGATAAGATAATTTCTGAAGTGACATGCCATCATAACCTTGATCATACTATTTGTAAACATATGTAATGAATGCAGCGATCAAAACAATGGTAATGACATGAGTAAACAAGTGAATCATAAAGCAAAGACTTTTCATGAATAGTACTTCAAGACAAGCATCAATAAGTCTTGCATAAGAGTTAACTCATAAAGGAATAAATCAAAGTAAAGGTATTGAAGCAACACAAAGGAAGATTAATTTTCAGCGGTTGCTTTCAACTTGTAACATGTATATCTCATGGATAATTGTCAACATAGAGTAATATAACAAGTGCAATATGCAAGTATGTAGGAATCAATGCACAGTTCACACAAGTGTTTGCTTCTTGAGGTGGAGAGAGATAGGTGAACTGACTCAACATAAAAGTAAAAAGAATGGTCCTTCAAAGAGGAAAGCATCGATTGCTATATTTGTGCTTGAGCTTTTATTTTGAAAACATGAAACAATTTTGTCAACGGTAGTAATAAAGCATATGAGTTATGTAAATTATATCCTTCAAGTTGCAAGCCTCATGCATAGTATACTAATAGTGCCCGCACCTTGTCCTAATTAGCTTGGACTACTGGATCATCGCAATACACATGTTTTAACCAAGTGTCACAATGGGGTACCTCCATGCCGCCTCGTACAAAGGTCTAAGGAGAAAGCTCGCATTTTGGATTTCTCGCTTTTGATTATTCTCAACTTAGACATCCATACCGGGACAACATGGACAACAGATAATGGACTCCTCTTTAATGCATAAGCATGTGGCAACAATTATTATTCTCATATGAGATTGAGGATATATATATGTCCAAAACTGAAACTTCCACCATGAATCATGGCTTTAGTTAGCGGCCCAATGTTCTTCTCTAACAATATGCATGCTCCAACCATTAAGGTGGTAGATCTCTCTTACTTCAGACAAGACGGACATGCATAGCAACTCACATGATATTCAACAAAGAATAGTTGATGGCGTCCCCGAAACATGGTTATCGCACAACAAGCAACTTAATAAGAGATAAAGTGCATAAGTACATATTCAATACCACAATAGTTTTTAAGCTATTTGTCCCATGAGCTATATATTGCAAAGGTGAATGATGGAATTTTAAAGGTAGCACTCAAGCAATTTACTTTGGAATGGCGGATAAATACCATGTAGTAGGTAGGTATGGTGGACACAAATGGCATAGTGGTTGGCTCAAGGATTTTGGATGCATGAGAAGTATTCCCTCTCGATACAAGGTTTAGGCTAGCAAGGTTATTTGAAACAAACACAAGGATGAACGGTGCAGCAAAACTCACATAAAAGACATATTGTAAACATTATAAGACTCTACACCGTCTTCCTTGTTGTTCAAAACTCAATACTAGATATTATCTAGACTCTAGAGAAATCAAATATGCAAACCAAATTAGCGAGCTCTAGGTGTTTCTTCATTAATGGGTGCAAAGTATATGATGCAAGAGCTTAAACATGAGCACAACAATTGCCAAGTATCAAATTATCCAAGACATTTTAGAATTACTACATGTAGTATTTTCCAATTCCAACCATATAACAATTTAACGAAGAAGAAACTTCGCCATGAATACTATGAGTAAAGCCTAAGGACATACTTGTCCATATGCTACAGCGGAGCGTGTCTCTCTCCCATACAGTGAATGCTAGGATCCATTTTATTCAAACAAAACAAAAAAAAAACAAACCGACGCTCCAAGCAAAGAACATAAGATGTGACGGAATAAAAATATAGTTTCAGGGGAGGAACCTGATAATGTTGTCGATGAAGAAGGGGATGCCTTGGGCATCCCCAAGCTTAGACGCTTGAGTCTTCTTAGAATATGCAGGGGTGAACCACCGGGGCATCCCCAAGCTTAGAGCTTTCACTCTCCTTGATCATATTGTATCATACTCCTCTCTTGATCCTTGAAAACTTCCTCCACACCAAACTCGAAACAACTCATTAGAGGGTTAGTGGACAATAAAAATTAACATGTTCAGAGGTGACACAATCATTCTTAACACTTCTGGACATTGCATAAAGCTACTGGACATTAATGGATCAAAGAAATTAATCCAACATAGCAAAAGAGGCAATGCGAAATAAAAGGCAGAATCTGTCAAAACAGAACAGTCCGTAAAGATGGATTTTATTGAGGCACCAGACTTGCTCAAATGAAAATGCCCAAATTGAATGAAAGTTGCGTACATATCTGAGGATCACTCACGTAAATTGGCTTAATTTTCTGAGTTACCTACAGAGAATTAGACCCAGATTCGTGACAGCAAAGAAATCTGTTTCTGCGCAGTAATCCAAATCTAGTACTTACTTTACTATCAAAGACTTTACTTGGCACAACAAAACATAAAACTAAGATAAGGAGAGGTTGCTACAGTAGTAAACAACTTCCAAGACTCAAATATAAAACAAAAATACTGTAGTAAAAACATGGGTTGTCTCCCATAAGCGCTTTTCTTTAACGCCTTTCAGCTAGGCGCAGAAAGTGTATATCAAGTATTATCAAAGGGTGATGCATCTACAGCGGGGTTTGGAGTTTTCTCAACCATGCATAGTATATTGGATACATAAGTTTCAGCGTCTCCCTTTTCATTAGTCTTAGGCTTGCTACTCTCATCGAACAAATTTTCAGGAACAAGCCAAGCATAGTTATTTTCTAGTGCATCATTCATAGCTAGGAGTTTACATGGTATTGGTGCTTTGATCTCCCCACCATCATTAATATTATTAGTGTACCTTATTCTATCCATGTCCATTTTTTCAAGGAGACCAACAAAATTAGTATGAGAACCAAGCATATTAAATTTAGCAAAGACCTTTCTAGCCTCTCTTGCTAGACCACCAAATTCTCTAAGAAGGGTTTCTAAAACAAAATCTTTCTTTTCCCCTTCTTCCATATCACCAAGTGTAAGAAACATATGTTGGATTATAGGATTGAGATTAACAAATTTAGTTTCCAACATGCGAACTAAAGCAGCCAGCAGCAATTTCATAAGTAGGAGCAAGTTCTACCAAGTGTCTATCTTCAAAATCTTCAACGGTACTAACATGATTGAAAAATTCTTCTATATTATTTCTCCCAACTATAGACCCGCGTCCTACCGGTATGTCTTTTGTGGTAAAATTAAAAGGAAACATGATGAATCAAGTAAAGTAAATGCAAGTAACTAATTTTTTTGTGTTTTTGATATAGCAAACAAGATAGTAAATAAAGTAAAGCTAGCAACTAATTTTTTTGTGTTTTGATATAATGCAGCAAACAAAGTAGTAAATAAAATAAAGCAAGACAAAAACAAAGTAAAGAGATTGGGAAGTGGAGACTCCCCTTGCAGCGTGTCTTGATCTCCCCGGCAACGGCGCCGGAAATTTGCTTGATGCGTGTAGGCGACACGTCCGTTGGGAACCCCAAGAGGAAGGTGTGATGCGCACAGCGGCAAGTTTCCCTCGAGTAAGAAACCAAGGTTTAATCGAACCAGTAGGAGTCAAGAAGCACGTTGAAGGTTGATGGCGACGGGATGTAGTGCGGCGCAACACCAGAGATTCCGGCGCCAACGTGGAACCTGCACAACACAACCAAAGTACTTTGCCCCAACGAAACGAGTGAGGTTGTCAATCTCACCGGCTTGCTGTAACAAAGGATTAACCGTATTGTGTGGATGATGATTGTTTGCAAGAAAACGAGTAAAGAACAAGTATTGCAGTAAGATTTGTATTTCAGTATAAAAGAATGGACCGGGGTCCACGGTTCACTAGAGGTGTCTCTCCCATAAGATAAAAGCATGTTGGGTGAACAAATTACAGTCGGGCAATTGACAAATAGAGAGAGCATAACAATGCACATACATGTCATGATAAATATAGTGAGATTTAATTGGGCATTACGACAAAGTACATAGACCGCCATCCAGCATGCATCTATGCCTAGAAAGTCCACCTTCAGGTTATCATCCGAACCCCTTCCAGGTATTAAGTTGCAAAACAACGAGACAATTGCATTAAGTATGGTGCGTAATGTAATCAACAACTACATCCTTAGACATAGCATCAATGTTTTATCCCTAGTGGCAACAAGCACATCCACAACCTTAGAACTTTCTCGTCACATGTCCCGAGATATCAATGGAGGCATGAACCCACTATCGAGCATAAATACTCCCTCTTGGAGTTAAGAGCAAAAACTTGTCCGGAGCCTCTACTAATAACGGAGAGCATGCAAGATCATAAACAACACATAGGTAATAACTTGATAATTAACATAACATAGTATTCTCTATCCATCGGATCCCGACAAACACAACATATAGTATTACGGATAGATGATCTTGATCATGTTAGGCAGCTCACAAGATCCAACAATGAAGCACAATGAGGAGAAGACAACCATCTAGCTACTGCTATGGACCCATAGTCCAGGGGTGAACTACTCACTCGTCACTCCGGAGGCGACCATGGCGGTGAAGAGTCCTCCGGGAGATGAATCCCCTCTCCGGCGGGATGCCGGAGGAGATCTCCAGAATCCCCCGAGATGGGATTGGCGGCGGCGTCTCTGGAAGGTTTTCCGTATCGTGGCTCTCGGTACTGGGGGTTTCGCGACGGAGGCTTTAAGTAGGCGGAAGGGCAACGCGGGGGCCACACGAGGGCCCCACACCACAGGTCGGCGCGGCCAGGGCCTGGGCCGCGCCGCCCTAGTGTGGCGGCGCCTCGTGGCCCCACTTCGACTCCTCTTCGGTCTTCTGGAAGCTTCGTGGCAAAATAGGACCCTGGACGTTGATTTCGTCCAATTCCGAGAATATTTCGTTACTAGGATTTCTGAAACCAAAAACAGCAGAAAACAGCAACTGGCTCTTCGGCATCTTGTTAATAGGTTAGTTCCAGAAAATGCACGAATATGACATAAAGTGTGCATAAAACATGTAGATATCATCAATAATGTGGCATGGAACATAAGAAATTATCGATACGTCGGAGACGTATCAGCTGCCGCCCCCACTTGCATACTGCTGATGCGGAGCCCGAAACGCCAAGCAAGTCCCTCAATATCGCGGAGCCCTCCTTTAGCTAGTCCACCAATCCGACCATCATGATATTTCTTCTTCTGACTTCACCATGGACCAAAAAATCACTTGATGTCAACACAGAATTGAGCTTCGCGCCGCTCCCTCCGGAACCAAACAGTCGGAATAAAAATATGGGCGCGCGCGACCGAATACCACCCAATCCAGCAAACTCCAGGGAAAAGATGCACTATTCCATTCGCCGGCGGAGTTTTCCGGAACTCATCTCTCCAGTCAGATCAAGGCAAACTGACCTCCGGTAGGTCATCATCTTCGCTTGCGAGAAACCCGAGGACCGCCACCAAAACAAAGCAAGACTAGCAGCCCCCACACCGCCAGCCACTCCTGCTGGATCACCAGGGAAGAAGAAGGAGGCGCAGATCATGCGTACCACCGCCAAACCACCGCCGGGGGCGAAGGCCGCCACCGTTCCACCCACTCCTCCATGGCTACCGGCGAAGTGCATCAGGCCCCGGCCAAGCCGCCGTACCGCTCGGCGTCCTCAACCGGCGCGTCATCACCTCCCATGATGCGCCGCCGCGGAAGCCCTCTCTTCCCCATCGCCGTTCGACGGAAGGGGCGCCGCCACCGCCACCGAAGCCGGCAGCAGCGGCGGCATGAGGGGCGACTGCTAGGGTTGGGGGCGGGATTCTCCGCCGCCGCCCGGGAGGGGGGCGGGAGAGGAGGTAGGGTTGGAGACTAGAGTTTGATCCCATATATAGATACATCTAAATTTTGATAAATTTTAGATTAATTTTACGGGATGGAGACGGAGAATACGGTAATTGGAGGATTACTCTCCGATGAAGTCAATGTAGCAACAGTGCAACCCTACTGTAACACTCCACTCCATTGAAGGAGCAGGTGAGTTCTGCTCCAAGCAACAAGCATAGAAGACTGATGGCCGTGCTAACAGGAAACTAATGAGCAAAAGTAGCAGCACGAGATAGATGAAATGGTGCAGCTGATCACAATTCCCGGTCGTGCCACGTCGATCACATATACCCTCTAAGCGCCGCTTTCCACTTGGCGGCGACATCCTCTAGCGCCCGGCGCGACGACCCTTCCGGCGACACAGCGCGCGCCGCCGCTTGCTGCAGTTCCTCAGCGCGGCGCCGCACGGCGCGTCCTTTCTCCCCCTCCATGAGCTCCTTCACGGCGGCCGCAACCTCCTCGCGCGCCACGACGCCGCCGTCCTCCCGCGCGCGTGGTCGCAGCGCCACCCCGAGGCTCTCTTCCAGCAGGAGCGCGTTCATCCTCTGTTCCGTGTGCAGCGGCCACGCGACCATCGGCACGCCGGCCACCGCGTCCTCCAGCGTGGAGTTCCACCCGCAGTGCGTCACGAAGGCCGCCGTCGCCGGGTGGGACAGCACGCGCACCTGAGGCGCCCAGCCCGCGACCGCGAGGCCCCTGCCCTCGACCCTTTGCTGGAAGCCCTCGGGAAGCCACGCCAGTGGGTCGTCGTCGTCGCCGCCGGCCCCGAAGGCCTGAGCGCGGCCATCCAGGCTCGGCATTCGCACCACCCACAGGAACCTGTGCCCGCTCGCCTCTAGCCCCGCGGCGAGCTCGGTCGTCTGCTCCACGGAAAGCGCCCCGCCGCTTCCGAACGAGACGTACACCACGGACCTCGCCGGCTGGCGGTCCAGCCACTCTAGCAAAGGCGACGCGCCTCCAGCAGCTTCCTCATCGGAGTTTGACCGGACTAGCGGCCCCACAGGGAACACCGGCGGGAACGCGCCTCGGTCCGCCACCTGTTTGAACGCTTCCACGGTGGCAGGTTCCATCTCGTCAAAGGTGTTCGCCAAGAAGCCGTCGGCGAGGAGGTATTGCCGGCATGCCTCTACCACTCCCGCGTAAACCGGATCCTTACTAGAACGATAGCCGTCCGGAAGGTCGGCGCGGGGCAGCGACAATCCCCCGGGGATCTCGAAAGGCTCCGGGAGGTCGCGGTATTCGCCAGGGAGAGCGCCGTCGTGGAGCTCCACCAGGCCGTGCATCAGGTAAAGAAGCGTCACGTTGCTGGCGAAGAAGATATAGGCCGGAACGCCTAGCTCGGCGGCGAGGGGCAGCGCCGGGAAGCAGAGGAAGTCCGGCACCAGTGCGGCGAGCCGGGAGGTCGTCGATCCGGAGCTGATGGAGCGGAGCAGGGTGCGGAGGCTCGGTAGGGAGCGGTGGATGATCTCCACGAGGACGACGGGTCGGAGAGCATCAGCGGGGAGGTCGTCGATCTTGACGGCGGGGAGCGCGGCGATGGTGACGGAGGCGGGGAGGCTGTTGGGGAGGGTTTGTGGGTCGGAAAGGCTGTGGAAGGTGACGATCGTGGCCGCGAAGGCATGGTGTTCGACGAGCCGCCGAGCAAGCTCGCACAGCGGTATGAGGTGGCCGGCGTCGGGGCTGGCCAGCAGTACGACGTGTGGCCGCACCGTCGACAGCGCTAGGGCGGAGCCGGCACTGATCAATGACTCCATCACTTGCGTAGCTGCTGCAATGGTACCCGGGGCAAAGACATGGCTGGTTGTTATCTTGTCAGCTTCTTGTGTAAAACATGTGACCATGACTGAAGCTACTCCATACCAAAATAAAAGTTAGAACCAAACATTCCGCCAATGCCTTTGTGAGTGGACACTGATTGCTGAGAGAAATAAAGACACCAATTTTGGCCGTCGTAGTCAAAAGCACCAGGATCTTCCTGTGATTCTGTCCAATAATCCTAGACCTACGGACTGACGTGCAGCGAATGTATTGGTTGAGTTTTTATTCTCTCCGTGAAAGCCGGGTCACGTTTTAAGAGCAATTCCAATAGTGTAGCCAGCTGCTGGCTATAAGCCAAGTATCATGTCATCTATAGCCAACATAGAGCCAACACATACAATAGTGAGCTATAAGAGCAAGTACAATAGAGTCTAGTCAGCTGACTATAAGACATTAAATAATATATTTTAGGTGAGTTGGAGGAGAGAGAAGAGGAGAGAGAAGGGAGGTGGGCTACTATGCAATAGCCAGCTCTTGCACGTGCTCCTAGAGCACTCTGTGAGAGTGAAAGGTGGGCCATATATTAGTAAAGTACTACATTCTTATAGCCAACTATTGTACATGTTAGCTATATGATGACTACAAATGATATGACATCTTGTTATAGCCAACAGTTGGCTATACTATTGGAATTGCTCTAAAAATGTAAAACTTTATCAATGTATGGTCCACCTTTCATTCTCACAAAGTGCCTAAGAGCACGTGCTAGAGCTGGCTCTTGCATAAGAGCCCACTCTTCTTCTCTCTCCTCCTCTCTCTCCTCCAACTAAGCAATAATATACTATTTTAATCCTTATAGCCAGCTGACTAGGACTTATTGTACTTGCTCTAATTGTGTAGCCTGCCTGGTGCGGTCCGTAAGAAAATTCCGTAGCTGTTTTCGTAGATGTAGCATTGCTCGATTCTGTCCGTGTGTCTTCCACAGAACGACACCTGTCATAGTCCGCAAGAACTATTATGAGCAGTGTTTAAGGGCATCTCCAAAGACGTGATGCAAACGAACATTGAGCGACCGTTTGCGTTCGGCGGGCATAAAACTGCATAGGGGCATGCTCTAGCGGGGCGACGCTAAGTGATTGGACCGTCCAAGGCGACGCAAACCTGGCCCAAATATGCGCATCAGATTATTGTGTGAAACTGTTTATGTTTGCATTGTTGTTTAAAACTATAAAAAAATATTGTAATTTGATTAAAAGAGAAAAACCAAAAAAAAATTGAGGCCAACCGTATTGGTTTCGCCAGTGTGGGACGACCTTCACTATATCAAGGGAGCTAGTGCTGGCTCCTCCAATAACGTTGTGTCAGCACCGCTGCCGATGTCTATTTGAAACGCGCCGGTGGAGATGCTCTAAGATGCATCTTCTATTTTGCGGAATTCATGTTAATATATTTAACCAGGATTCTCAATCGAGGAGTGACTTTATCATTTGTCATCTTTTTTTACATATAGAATATATTAATATCATGGAGAAAATAATTACACCCAACCTCTGAAATCACGAAAAATCGTAGAGACATTAGGGATGCACACAACCCTACTACGAAAAAGAAAATGTAAAATAAAGAAAAAAGACCCCAGTACGGTGATTACAACCTTATAGCAGCAACACAAACTAATACCAAAACATCAACCGAAACCCACTCTCTCAAAACAATATCTTTAACAAAGTCATTGCCAAGTACAACCAATTAAGATCAGACCTTAGATTTTCACCCTGGAGCAAGTCCATCCTCTCAAAAAAAAAAATCTTCAACAAGGTAATTGCCAGACATAACCACTTAAGGCTAGACCCCTTGAAAGATAAGACTATGTACTTTTCCATTGATGCTATCCCGCTAGCTGATGTCACTGCTACAAGTCAAGAAATACCAAGCAAAGTCCTCATCACCCTGAAGACACGCCGCCATTACTAGACCTCGGACCTCAGCCGCTATGACATCCTGCGCCACTGCCTTCCCCATGGAAATCGAAACACCGACATTTCCCTTGTTCTTCCCCAACCTCGGCAAAGCTCTAATTAGCGGAGCTTAGAAGAAGGTGCCCTGGTATGGTTGTACTATCATACTCTGGTTCCATCAAGTTTATGGTTTGGTAGTTGGGGTTAATCAGGTCAACCTCGGCAAAGCTCTAATACTCTGATGTATTGTTTGCTCTGGACTAGAGGAAGTTCTCTCCCGTCAAATGTACCACGTACCCGTTAGTATGATCTGTAGGAGGCCAATGCCGCCAAGTGGAGCTCATGAACCTAGCGTGTGAATTACATGATCAAGTATCCTCGAACCCGGTTAATCAGGTCAAGTATCATCAAACACGATATATCAGTTCGAGCTATAGTATCAATCACTTCCAAAATTCACCTAGCAACGATTTTTATTACTCCCTCTAGTTCGAATTAATTGCCCATAAATAGATGTATCTCGGAGTACCTAGTTTTGGCACATCACAACATATTTTGGTAAACCACTTATCTGTTTTTCTTTATGTGTTCCAGATTAATTTGAATAGTTACAGTGTTGGGTAAAGAAGTGTAGACCAGAGCAAACAATACATCAAACCACTACTAGGGAAAAGCCTATAGGTAGAGGCAAGTGGTGCCGTTGCACCACCTTGGACGTGCGCCGGTGGAAACAGTTGCCGGCGCACCACTTTGCAGCCGCGCCGGCGATGCAGGACTACTGCCGGCGCACCTCCCGAAAAGACGCGCCGGGGAAAAATCCTGGCATGGCCGCGGCCGATTCGGGCCAGGCCCAAGAATCATTGCCGGCGCACCAGCCCAGGGGTGCGCCGACGGAAAATGCGCTATTGTCGGCGCACCCCGGGCTGGTGCGCCGGCAATGATTCTTGGGCCTGGCCCGGGGTGATATAGCCGAAAGGGCTATGTGCTGCCGGCGCACCCATGCCCCGGTGCGCCGGCAGTAACTCGGGTAGTTATTTCTGCTCAACAACCACTCCCCCACTACTACCACTCCACTCCTCCACACAAACCCGAGCCTTCTCCCAACCCAGGTCATTTTTGCCCATTTCTTTCCCCAATTTCACCAATTTGACCAAACAAAATCATATTTTTTGAGCAAATCTTCCCTTCCTACATGCATCTCCCACATCTCCATATGTAGATCTAGATCTACTATCCCGCATTGACCGCTCAATCTAGATCTAGATCTAGAAAGTCGGCTTCCATACACCGTGGTAGCGGCGCGACGTCTCGATCTCGTTGACGAATATATCAAACAAATAGGTGATTAATGAACAAATTGAGGAATGAAATCGACGTATGTTGGACATTTGAAGCAAAGCTCTCGTGTGTGGCATATATATATGTTGTGCTTGTGCTTGTGTGTGTTGGCATTGAAAATGAGTTGCCAACGTTGCGCCGAAATGTTGATTCTTTAAGTTTCCGTTTCGGCACATTTCTGGCGCTCCTATGTCCTACCGTGTAGGAAGGTCATGCCGAAATTTTTCGTGAAAACTACCGACGGATGCATGGTTCTAATCAATTATGTAATCTTACCATGCAGGCGATAATGGTTATCGAGATGAGTGAAAGTATCGTGATGAGATATCTGAAACACGCGATCATCGACATGTATGAAAATAACCGCACGGAGGTATTGTGTCCGTGCCGGAGATGCAAACGAGGGAAATGGTTTGACCCGTATTCAGGCAAATTGCAGGGGCACCTGCTCACTAATGGTTTCATGCATGGACACACTCAATGGATGAGTGATGATGGCGCGGAGATCAATGGGGCAACGGCGGCAGGTGGTAAAAATGGCCGGCAAGAAGGAGGGCATCATGATATTGATGACGATGAAGAGTTTGTCGCACAGGACGATAACCTTGACGACGACAATAACCTTGACGACGACAATAACCTTGACGACGACGAAGAGGTGCCGCTAGCTTCGGTCGTGCGGGACCCTCATCTTCAAGATCTGCTTCTCGAAAAGACGAAAGGCGCCAAGCGGAAATCAAAGCTTGAGCAACTCGAGAAAGACTCGAATACTCCGTTGTATGACTCGGGTCGCGGGTTGGGGAGTCTCGCTTGAGAGTAGCTCTCGATGTGCTTGCGGATGAAGGCGAAACACGGATGGACGGACACAAGCGTCGACGACATCCCGGAATACGTGAAAGATCTCCTTCCTGCCGGGAACACGTGTCCCGGTAGTCTAGCCGAGGCCAAGAGAATCACGTGCCCTCTCGACTTACCCCACGAAAAGTATCACGCCCGCATCAACGACCGTATCATGTATCGCAAGGAGCACATGGACAAGACCAAATGTCCTGTGTGTGAAGCTGAACGGTACAAGAAAGGGAAGAAGAAAGCTCCTCGGAAAGTTGTGTGGTACTTCCCGCTCGCCCCCGGCTTCAACGGTTCTACGCGGACCGCAAGGAAGCAAAGCTCATGCGGCCGGCACGCAGAAAGAAAGGAGGCAGTGTTGAATGATGAAGAGCGGATTGAGCACCCGAGGCCGACGCACCCTTCGGATGCAAGCCGGTGGAAAGCATTAGACAATGAATTCGGAAGTTTTGGGGCAGATCCCGAAACATCAGGTTGGGTGCGAGCACGGACGGATTCAATCCGTTCGGAAACCAGAGCAGCACACATAGCACATGGCCCGTGTTTGTATGGATCTACAACCTCCCGCCCTGGCTGTGCATGAAGAGGAAGTACATACGGATGAGTATGCTAATTCAAGGGCCGACACAGCCGAGAAACGATATCAACATGTATCTCGAACTATTAAAGGAGGAGCTTGAAACGTTGTGGGCGGAGGAAGGGGTAGATACATGGGACGCCGTCGCGGAAGAATATTTCCCTTTGAGAGCTGCGTTGATCACGACGGTGCAGGACTACCTCGGATACGTTTACATTTCGTGCCAGGTGTGCCATGGACACAAGGCATGTGTCAGGTGCATGGAAGAGACGATGTTTTTGCAGCTTGGTAAGGATCCCGGCTCTTCGAAAACAGTTTACATGGGGCATCGAAGGTGGCTACAGAAGACCGACCCGTGGAGAAAGCGTGGAGATCCGTTCGATGGTACAAATGAACCCCGAGGACCTCCACGTAAGAAGAGCGGCGAAGAGATCGATACATTACCGAAAGGTTGGAAGGAGTGCCCTGCGCCGGGAAAGATTCGTCAAAAGCCCGGAGAGAAGAAGAAGAAAAAGGAAACGACGCCGCTCATTGGTGTATGGAAAAGGAGGTCCGTGTTTTGGGACTTGCCGTCATTGGAAAATTCTCGATACACCTCACTGCCTTGATGTCATGCATATTACAAAGAATATGTGCGAGAGCTTGCTTGGCACTCTTCTCAACATGCCGGACCGGACCAAAGATGGGCCAAAAGCAAGACATGACCTGAAAGTTTTGGGCATCAGGGAAGAGCTTCAGATCCCGGCGGCCCAAGAGGGACATTCGGAGGAGGAGGCGGACGGCGGTCGAAGCGCAAAAGGATTAAGCAGCCGGACTATTACTGTCCCCCTCCTGCTTCACTTTTAGTCCGGCCGAGGTCGATCAATTTTTCAATTGCCTTCTAGGAGTCGAGTGCCCTTCGGTTACTCCGGCTAATAAGCGGATACATGGACCCCAAGAAACGAAACTTCAGCGGCATGAAGTCTCATGACCGTCACGTGATGATGACGCGAGATTCTTCCGGTTGCAATCCGAGGTATAATGGATGACCATGTCCGTGCAACGCTGACTCGGGCTCTGTAACTTCTTCGACGTCATAACTCGGAAGTCGATAAGCGTGAAGAAACTCGCAAGGCTCCGGGGAAGAGATCGTGGTGATCCTATGTGAGCTTGAGATGTACTTCCCGCCTGCATTCTTTGACGTGATGGTCCATCTCGTTGGTCCATATCATGGATGATATCGTCGGTCTAGGGCCGGCATTCTTACACAACATGATGCCGTTTGAAAGAATGAATGGGGTCATTAAAGGATACGTTCGTAACAGGTCACATCCGGATGGAAGCATCGTACGAGGCTGGCTCACCGAAGAGTGCATCTCTTTCCGCACGAATTATCTAGACATCGAGGACCCTGTTGGTTTGCCTCAAAACAAGCACCTCCGCAGGTTCGAGGGAGTAGGCCACAAAAATGGAAGGAAGGAACCGCACGTGCACATGTCCGGTCGGACTTCCGACTTTGACAGGGCCAACTTAGTAGCGCTACAACACATTGACTTGATCGATCCTTGGTTGAAAGAGCACAAAACCATGATAGAGAACAGTGGCAAGCCGATGATGACGGAAGCGTAAATATACGAGAGCACAACTCCTCTTTCGCGCGCTGGTTCAAAGACCACATTGATGCTAATCCCCCACCAATGGATTCCGACAAGGATAAACTAGTATTGGCCTTGTCACATGGCCCCGCGCCCAACATCATGACTTACCAAGCGTACGATATCAACGGGTACACATTCTACACGGAAGAAAAAGACAAGAACAGTGTTTACCAGAACTCAGGGGTAACGATGGATTCCTGGACGGGTGACGTAAAGACTAGAGACTACGGAAGAATCGAGGAAATCTGGGAGCTTAGCTACGCTGGGGAGAAAGTGCAGATGTTCCGTATCAGATGGGCTAAGAGCGTCAGAAAAGAAGACCGGTATTTCACCACCATGTTTCTACCCGAAGCCAACAAATCAAAGTCCACGAACGCCACCGCGCAGAATGAGCCATGGGTACTGGCAGAACACGTGCACCAATGCTTCTTCATAACCGACCCATCCAGGCCTAGCCGTGTTATCGTGAGGAGAGGCAAGAGGACCATCGTCGGAATGGATGGAGTCGCCAACGAGGAAGACTTCGAAGGACAAGTCGGAGACCCAATGATGGAAGAATCCGAGGACGAAGACACAACATACACCACAAGAAGAAGCAGGACCACGCTACCGAGGTCAGGTCGACCCTTCAAAAGAAGAAGTCACGACACGGGGCTAAATTATTCAACGACGAGCAAGAAAAGCAAGAAGAAAGCAAAACACTCTTCTCAATCGATGATGTAAAACTTTATTTGCAATCTATAACTCATATTTTGTGTAATTCATAACTACTCATATGGTCATGGCCAATATTTTATGTATGACTAATTAATATTGTGTTGGTCAATATTTTGTGTATGTAATATATAACTCATATTTTTTGTAATGCCTAATTAAGATTTTGAAATTGTTTTTTGCATATATAAGTCATGCATATTTCTTGGCTATTATCTTGAAAAGATAAGAACATGAATATAATAGAAAAGGCCAGAAAAGAAATAAAGAAAAACAAAAGAAAATATGAGTTGGGGAGGTCATATTGCATGATTCGGGCCAAGTCCCGGTATACACGGACTAGACTTATTACGGCGCACCGGGCGTTGGTGCGCCGGCGCACCAACGCCCTGGTGCGCCGGTAATAAGTCTAGTCCGTGTATACCTGGGACTTACCCGCACGCGACCACAACTTCTCCCTCCCCATTCCCAATCGACGAACCCTAACCGCCACCCTCTCGATCGATCGAGCGCCGCCGTGAGCTTCACTGCCCCGCCACGCCGTCCTCGACCGTTCACCACCATCCCCCTCCACCAGCCCCCACCACCTGCCCCATACACGGACCAGGCTGCCGCCGCCGTTGGAGGAGGAACACGCTGTCGCCGCCGTTCGAGGAGGACCACGCTGCCGCCGCCGTTGGAGGAAGACCACGCTGCCGCCACCGTGAGCTTCCCTCTCCCCTTCCCTCTCCCCCTCCCCCTTCTCTACTGTGCCCATTGCTATGAAATTGGTTCAAATTGATGCTCGATCCCCTCCTGTACCCTGCATTGCTATGAAATTGATGATTTAGGGTTCAAATTGATTCTCTGGTTTATAAAAAATTGATGATTTAGGGTTCATACACTGACCAATACCAACCATCATGCTGACCAATAGCAAAATTGATGATTAGTTGATTCAAATGCTTGAAGTATGAATTAGGAGTAAATGTTTTGTTTCTAGTTTGCCCAAATTACTAGGGAACTTCTAAAACTGAACCAATATTTGTAGTTTATAGTTGTTCCTGGTATGTTCATAATAATATGATGGTTCTCTGGTTAAAATGATTTAGTAGGTTTAGTTAATAAAATTTGCTGGTTAGTATTTAGGGTTTCAATTTATATTTACTAAATACTTTCTATACTAAATGCTTCGGTTTGCTTCCAGGTTGAGATGGAAATGTTGTCTCCGGTTGCAAATGTCTCTGGTTTGCTTCTGGTTTGCTTCAATTTATAGTGGAAATGAAATGGAGATGCTACTGGTTCATTTAATTGGGGTTTTAATTTAATTAAATGCCTAATGAAATGGAAATGCTACTGCTATTCTGGATAATCTTGTTGGCACAGCTCAACTTTTCACCCATGAACCAGAGATAGTTGTTGACTAGATTTCAAATGCTAGCAGTAATGTATTTGGTTTCTCTGTGGGGGTATATAATTTGCTAGTAGTAATGTATTTGGGTCCCAAACACACTCTGTGCTACGGCCACTACGGCGATGGATGGTCCAGCACTACAACCCAAGAAGAGGAAGAGGGCAAATAAGAAGGACGCCAAAGACAAGGCGGCGGCCAAATCCAAGGACAAGGTCCCACTCCTTGACAAGTTGCCAAACAATTGGCGACCTCTCGCATCACTTGGGTGAACCGATGTCTGCCGGAGCATGTCCCGAATAAACTCACCCCGGATATGAGGAGCTTGCATGAGACTCAGTCGTGCATGTGGAGAACATTCTTCTCAAATCAAAAGATCCTCGCTTACCCTCTCTTCGTGGCGAAGGTGCCAACCGGCATGAACTTCGTCGAGAAGTACCCGCGGACTTGTGCTTCATCCGGTTCAACGACATCTTCAACATCTATCGCATGCAAGCGCTCCACTTTAGTGTGGTTCGCCTAGTTGCTCTTAGCTTGTCTTCCCAGATTGTTAAGGAGGGGACGCCGACCATCGCGATAATGGACCCCTTCTATATGCGGGAGAGCATCATACGCAACGCTGGGGATCGCGCGATTGCCACGCAGACAGGTCGAGGATTTCATGCCGGCGAACATTAAAAAGGGCGCCATTCTCATCCCTTACTTCCCCGAGTAAGTAATCACTCGCTAGTCCCCCATCACCATTCTATCCTATATCTCCATTTGCATTTCCAAAGGTTAATCCGTGTGTTTTCCGCAGAGACAAGTTCTGCACCCTCATCGTCGTGCACCCGCAACACTCGCATGCGGTCTATCTCGACTCGGGTAGGGACCGCAAGAAAGACTACACCCACATCAGGGCCCTTCTCAATGATGCTCTCACCGGCTTCGCCAACAAGGCGAGCCCCCTCAAAGTAGAGAGGAAATCCCGAGGAGGCTTGGTCTTAACCCACACAACCAACTTCCCCGCCTCGGGCGAGTCGACGCAAGACAATGGGATGGACGCGTGGTACGCCATCCTTCGGATGCGGGAGTACATAAAGTACGCAGATGACATGTTGCTGCCGGAGAATCTCGGAAACGAGGTTTGCAAACATGGCGGATGTCCCCGATAGAGAGATTAGAAAGAGCTGGGGTCGCATCCAGCGGTTCATTTGCACGGTAATCCTGCAGGATGTCAACGCTAGGTCCGGCGAGTTCTTCTACGGCTACGGTCTACCACCTAATGACGAGATAGAACTCCGCTTGGAGATGTCGCGTGATGAGAGGCCGTTCAACTCGCTTGAGGGCTGCCGTCCATTCCCCCTAGGCGTACAACCTGATCCTACGACGGGAACACTTGCTAAAGCTTGAACGATATGTCCTTGAACTTCCGTATTGTAATAATTGCTATATATTCCAATAGAATCGACTTGTTGCTTTTATTTAGTTGTATGAATGTGCATGTGAACATGTGTCTATTGTTTCATTTACTTTGCTATATATTTCAAGATTATGGCGTAGATAGCTTAATAATTATTTGCATTACTTGCCTCGTATTTGGAGTTCGCCGATGATTAGAATGTTCGGTCACTCGTACACTCGGGGGTGGAGCCAGTGAGCCTTGGTGCGACGGCCACAAGTATCAATCTCTTGTGCATCCTACCTAGCCTCACTGACTCCATCCCCGGATGTTAATATTTGTTTCGACCGACAAAGTATGAGGCACGCTATTTAATTCGTACTACTTGTCTTTTATTTGAGTTCACACTTCTTAATTGCATTGGCCGATGATTAAAATGTTCGGTCACTTGTACACTCCGGGGTGGGGCCAGTGAGGCTTGGTGTGATGGCCACAAATATCAATCTATTGTGCATCCTACCTAGCCTCGCTGACCCCATCCCTGTATGTTATTGTTTATTTCGACCAACAAAGTATGAGGCACATGCTATTTAGTTCATACTACTTATCTTTTATTTGAGTTGGCACTTGTTCATTGCATTGGTACTAACGTTTTACTTGTCTTGTGCATGGAGATGCCGACGACATATGTCGTGTACAAGGGGAGGGTTCCTGGAGTCTACGACGGCTGGGAGGACTGTCGGAGACAGGTGCACCGCTTCAGCGGCAACAGCTACAAGGGATACCCCACTAGGGTGGAGGCGGAAGGAAGATACGCCCGTTATCTAGCGGGAGAGATGAGGGACATGAGGAGGAACCAGATGAAGACCATGGCCTTCGTGATGATGGTCATCGTGACCATGTTGTTCATGTTCTATGTGATTGTAGTTTAGGTTAGGAGCTACATTGTGAGGTGTATGACAACACATGTGACGACTACCGAGACTTCTAACTTTATGAAACTTAGTCCTTTGGTGTTGCATATGCACATGTTGTATGAATCACCATTCCGAAACGAGACTAGCGTACTTGTGTATGGATACCGAAATGAGACTTGGCTCTCTATGTGCTTCTCATATTGCATGTTCTGCTGTATAAATATGAACTGTGTTGTAAATATATACTGCTGTCAAATATGTATTCTAATATGCTGGAAAAAAGCTGAAAAAAAGAATTTTCGAATTTATTGCCGGCGCACCTAAATGACCTACTGCCGGCGCATGAGGCATGCGCCATTGCTCGACGCACTACCTGCCGGCGCAGCTGCCGGCGCGCCGGTGGAACGTGTCCTTTGCCGGCGAATCATCGATGGCGCGCCGGCAGTATCCATACTATCGCCGGCGAACAGCCTGGTGCGCCGGTAATGGCCAGTTATCACCGGCCCGTTCGCACCGGCGGGCTCTTGGTGCGTCGGCAATGGGCCTTTTAGGTTCGCCGGCGGTAGGCCTTTTCCTTGTAGTGAACCATTGGAGGAGTAGGTGAGATGAAATACCCCATCCGTTCAAGGAAAGTTGTATCTAGTATATACATACATCTAAATTTTAATAAATCTTAGATAAATTTTACGAGACGGAGAATACGGTAATTGGAGGATTACTCTCCGATGAAGTCAATGTAGCAACAGTGCAACCCTACTGTAACACTCCACTCCATTGAAGGAGCAGGTGAGTTCTGCTCCAAGCAACAAGCATAGAAGACTGATGGCCGTGCTAACAGGAAACTAATGAGCAAAAGTAGCAGCACGAGATAGATGAAATGGTGCAGCTGATCACAATTCCCGGTCGTGCCACGTCGATCACATATACCCTCTAAGCGCCGCTTTCCACTTGGCGGCGACATCCTCTAGCGCCCGGCGCGACGACCCTTCCGGCGACACAGCGCGCGCCGCCGCTTGCTGCAGTTCCTCAGCGCGGCGCCGCACGGCGCGTCCTTTCTCCCCCTCCATGAGCTCCTTCACGGCGGCCGCAACCTCCTCGCGCGCCACGACGCCGCCGTCCTCCCGCGCGCGTGGTCGCAGCGCCACCCCGAGGCTCTCTTCCAGCAGGAGCGCGTTCATCCTCTGTTCCGTGTGCAGCGGCCACGCGACCATCGGCACGCCGGCCACCGCGTCCTCCAGCGTGGAGTTCCACCCGCAGTGCGTCACGAAGGCCGCCGTCGCCGGGTGGGACAGCACGCGCACCTGAGGCGCCCAGCCCGCGACCGCGAGGCCCCTGCCCTCGACCCTTTGCTGGAAGCCCTCGGGAAGCCACGCCAGTGGGTCGTCGTCGTCGCCGCCGGCCCCGAAGGCCTGAGCGCGGCCATCCAGGCTCGGCATTCGCACCACCCACAGGAACCTGTGCCCGCTCGCCTCTAGCCCCGCGGCGAGCTCGGTCGTCTGCTCCACGGAAAGCGCCCCGCCGCTTCCGAACGAGACGTACACCACGGACCTCGCCGGCTGGCGGTCCAGCCACTCTAGCAAAGGCGACGCGCCTCCAGCAGCTTCCTCATCGGAGTTTGACCGGACCAGCGGCCCCACAGGGAACACCGGCGGGAACGCGCCTCGGTCCGCCACCTGTTTGAACGCTTCCACGGTGGCAGGTTCCATCTCGTCAAAGGTGTTCGCCAAGAAGCCGTCGGCGAGGAGGTATTGCCGGCATGCCTCTACCACTCCCGCGTAAACCGGATCCTTACTAGAACGATAGCCGTCCGGAAGGTCGGCGCGGGGCAGCGACAATCCCCCGGGGATCTCGAAAGGCTCCGGGAGGTCGCGGTATTCGCCAGGGAGAGCGCCGTCGTGGAGCTCCACCAGGCCGTGCATCAGGTAAAGAAGCGTCACGTTGCTGGCGAAGAAGATATAGGCCGGAACGCCTAGCTCGGCGGCGAGGGGCAGCGCCGGGAAGCAGAGGAAGTCCGGCACCAGTGCGGCGAGCCGGGAGGTCGTCGATCCGGAGCTGATGGAGCGGAGCAGGGTGCGGAGGCTCGGTAGGGAGCGGTGGATGATCTCCACGAGGACGACGGGTCGGAGAGCATCAGCGGGGAGGTCGTCGATCTTGACGGCGGGGAGCGCGGCGATGGTGACGGAGGCGGGGAGGCTGTTGGGGAGGGTTTGCCGTTCGGAGAGGCTGTGGAAGGTGACGATCGTGGCCGCGAAGCCGTGGTGCTCGACGAGCCGCCGAGCAAGCTCGCACAGCGGTATGAGGTGGCCGGCGTCGGGGCTCGCCAGCAGCACGACGTGCGGCCGCACCATGGACTGCGCTGGCGCGGAGCCGGCACTGGTCAACGACTCCATCACTTGCCTACCTGCTGCAATTGTACTCGAGTGAAAACGTGGCCGGTTGTTTATAAGAGCAAATTGTTGGTATCTGGTCTAAGAGATCTCTGGCAGAATCCGTATAAACTCTAGCAGAACCTCTATAAAGTGGAACCAAAAAAATGGAGTTCGGTCTCTCGGATTTGTTTGTTTCGTCGTTTTGAGTCACGGCGCAGAATAGAAACCGAAAACACGAACTGATAAACGAAAATCAAAAGTCGCGGGAATTCCTTGCGAAATGAAAGGAATTCTTGCTCCGATTGAGCTACATTGGAACAAAATTTACAATATCAACCAAAATACATAACTAAACCTAATCGGCTCGCCGAAGGCGCCTAGGCGAGGACGAGCGCGGCCACCTCGACCGACGCCGCTTCCGACGAGCTCCCGCAGGTGAGAGGCGGCCTGTCTTCCTCGTCGTCATCGTTACCGTCGCTGCACGGCGGAAGAGCCAGCTGCGGCGGGCTGCACGCTTCGGCTGGCGGCGCCTCGGCTTCCCCTCGCCCGTCTACGATCGTGCAGGCCGGCGCGCGAACCTACGCGGCCACTTGCAGGCCGCCCACTTCCAAGCTCCGTCGAAGCGCGACCGTCGAAGCGCGACCGCCTCGCGCGGTCCGCCTCCGACCGGACACCCGACGGACGCGGTGGCGACTTTCTGCCACCGATTCGCCCCCCCTCCCCTACCAGCGCGTCTTAAGCGCCCCGTTGCGGTGAGAGGGGTGGTGGCGGCGGAGCTGAGAAGCCGACGACAGCGACATAGGCGACGGTGCGCGGCGGGGGAGTAGGGTTTTGGAACCCAACTCGGCCTCGCGCCCTGTATAAATACATGGCGACCGTCCAATTTCTCGGGCCCCCGAACTCATTTTACGAACCAGGCCACGAGTTCGGGCTCCGTTCTAGGCCTCTTTCAGCCTGAACTCGTATTCTGAATTTTTCGGTTTCGGCCTGTTTTTCGGTCTCTGTTAGAGATGCTCTAAACATATCACTATGCCACTCCGTAGCATCTTATGACATCTACAACTAGGCCACGAAAATTGGATCCTTAAATTGGTCACGCGTGCCCGATATGCATTGGCCTACGAACACGAAAATGATTATTTTTGAATTGCGGGTCTTTTTGCGCCGGTACCCTAGTGGCCCAACCCATTTTTTTTATATTCGATGCAAAGAAATAACATATAGAAACCTATATTAGTGGCTTCAATTGGCCGGTGGCTATCTTCGGTGCAAAAAAGAACACACTAACAACACTAGCTGTCGGTGTTCTCGCCGGACTCATCGGTATGGTACTGCCTGCGGCAGGATGTCTTGTCAAACACCTTGACGATCATCTCGTCATCGCCTTCGTACATGATGTTGAGCAGGCAGTCGGCCTCGAGATTATATGCACGGGCGCTTGTCCCTCCCGGTGTGCAAGTACATTTTGTCCTGCCCGTCGAACAAGACCTCAATAGGCCACGAGAAAAAGCCGCATCTGGCCTCCCGCAGCTGAACTCAGCCGGCTCGGCGCCGTTAACAAACTCGGCGAACTTGTCGCAGCCGCTTGATGCCGAGATGGTCCTCGCTGATGCAGAGGATGAACTCGAGGCACCCTGCCTCTTGCGAGGACGACAGCGACATAGGCGACGGCGCGCGGCGGGGTCAAGCTGCTCCAGCACGGCGGCCCCTGCCGCGGCGAGCACATCCGCAGCCTCGGCCTCGACCGCCTCACTGGCCACCTGAACCTACCATGGATTCCCTCGCGGGTTTGTGTGTGTGTGGGTGGGGGGGGGGGGGGGCTACGGTGGAGGTTGTGCATTAGCTAGGGTTTGTGTGGGAGAGATGATGAGGCAACCGAGCATGCGCCCCTTTTTATACACGCCGGAGGCAGAAGAGGGGATATTCATTGGCAGACGTGGGCGGCGGCCGCTCGGTAGGCCAGGCATCACCATTAACGTGAAGCAGACTGCCGAAGAGATGCCTCGTCACCAAAACTGGCGCGCCTGAGAAGACGCATCGACATAGGTCGCAGCCAGACAGGCCCATGGGAGAAGAGAGCGGTCACACGGCGTGACCTTGCAGCCTCCGCCCAGATGCATCCGAGGCTCATATCTGGATCGCGTTTATGTCTTTGCAGACGGTCGATCACAATGTGTCGGGCTGCTGGGCTAGGTGCATACGTATTTTTCGACCACAGGGCGGCAAATGGACGCGGAAAGCTATCATTCCGTCAATGCCTTCTAGTGAGTGTATTACACGTAATGACACTGATGGGTTAAAGAAAGAAATACCGGCACCTATATGTAGACTTAGAGACATGACACTTTAGACGCAAGACATTCCTTTGTGTATGTTGTCGTAGATGGGTTCGTCAAGCGTGCTATCTTCCACCAGGCCGGAGCTTTTAGCCGTGGTAGTCAAAAGCATCAGGATCTTCCTCTGATTCAGACCGCCGTGTGTCTTCAACATAGCGATACTTGTCATAGTCTTGAACAACTCTTGTGAGCAGTGTTTGGGATTCAGAACTTTCGCGAAACTCAACAAATCTCTTGACCACCAGCAGACCATCCATTGAAATTTCTGAACTTCACTAACCAGAATTGCAAAAACACTGTTTGGAAGCATTCTTTTTTTTTTCTCGAAAAGAAGACATAGCCATATATGTTTGGAAGCATATAGTTTTCAATATCAATTTGTTTTTTTGCTAAGATTGCCATATATGCCCTCCACCGAAATTCACCATTTTATGAAATTAGCTCCAAAGTTGACCAAATGTTTTAGATTATGAGCGTACCCTTTGTTATCGAGATTACTCTTTAGAAGGTGTATCAATCATATACAAAAAAAAAAAGTAGACGACCGATACACTACCAAGAATGGCTACAACATGAACTCAACACCACTTGGCTTACAACGCCAACTCACAACACCCGTTACCGAAATCTCGCCATGCACCGTCGCCTGCCAAAATGGCGAGCAGACGGGACATAAGGCCCCAAAGCCGTGTCAAGCCCGAAGAATAAGACCTCGGTAGAACAGCTCCGACTCTAGGAAGACACTCATAAACGCCTAGAGAGTCGGCAAGTGGACGGAAGGATCTGACCAGACTGGAAGAAGGCATCATCAAAGAAGTTTCGACCGCGGTGGACCTTGCGTCCCTAAGACCCATGCTCTGAGGAGTACCAAGCCTCAACTCCTAGACAACGCCTTCAAGAAGGGAGCAACACCGTGGTGCCGTCTTCGCATGATCCGATCCGGATCTAGGGTTTCCCCGGGTGCTCTAGGCGGGGAGGCACAAACATGACCATGGCAATGCCTCCAAGGAGGAAGACAACACATGGGAGGATCGCCATCTCCACTAAAAGCAGGGATTTCTCCCCGACCTAATGTCAACCCCCCCCCAATATCCGCTTGAATTGAGCGGTATGGGACTTGAAGCTGGTTGTTCCACCGCCGTCAGGGATGGAGCCAGGAATGAAGTATAAGGAGGGCAATCTTACTATGAGGGGGGCAGAACTAGCTAAAATCACACAAATAAGGAGCTGGCATGGCTTGTCTACAAACGAAAATCATGAGCATAGGGGGGCTGCACCCCCCCTCGTCCCCCCTTGTCTCCGTCCCTGGCCGCCGTGAGACAAGCCACCACGACTCCGGAGCTGGAGAGAGAGCCAACCACCGTGCACCACGACCACCGAGTGGAGTTAGACGGTGGGGTCTAGCCTGTCACTGCTTGGCTAGCCATCGACACCAACCGACGCCACGAAGCACCACCACACTTGCCCTCTGCCACAAGCCTAGCTCGATCCGTAGGCCCGCATAGGTCCAGATGGGTAGAAGAGGGCTTGGAGCTCCCATCTGTGACAGCAGGTGCGCCTCCACCGCGGAGAGGCCACACCTCCGCCGACGTCACCATGTCGAGCTCACCTCAAGGCCTTCGTAGCACATTGTTGCTAAAGCTGCCACTGAAAGTCCCACCGCCACCGCAAGGGAAGTAGCCACCACCACACGAGGGAGAAGACCCCTTTTCCGTTGTCGCCACTCGGGCTTCGCCCGGCGGGACTTCTGTGACAGCGAGGAGGAGGGGAGGGGCTGGAGAACTGGCGGCAGAATCCTCCCATGTCGCCTAGGGTTGTGCAATGTGGGGGTGCCGGGGGGAGGGGCGATGTGGGGGAAGGTCTATAAGCAACTTGTATGCATGTAGCCTTGAACAACTAAGGTTTGGAGTCGCATATTGCATTTGCGGCAGTTATATTCATATAATTGTCAAGGATATGATCAATCGACGAGTGAGCTTATCATTTGGTCACCAATCCATGTTTTTTTTACAACATGGTGCCAACCCTTGTGCGTTACTATTGTTTTTCTCCATATTAATGTTTTTGTTTAGCATGACTCCACTGATTTGTTTAGCGGGATATATGTCACTGCGTCGACTCCAACATTTACATAGGCCCGACTTTATGTTTTCCTAGGTCGTAGAATATATGGCGGTGGTGGCACCATGTTCCAATAAATTTTTGTTGTTCTTTTTCAACCTCGACAAAGTTCTAATTAGCAAAGCTTAGAAGCAGGTGGCACGGTATGGTCAGGTCTAGGGTTTTGTGGTCAGGGTTATGCGCTTCCCGGTAGCAATGGTGTTGTCCTTTTGTGATTGTTTTTGATGTTTTGAAGCGGGTGTGTGTGGATAGAGGACAACACGTGGATCATGCAGACATGGGGGACATCTTCGCTGACGTGCCCCAAAGTCTTGATCTCACCATTTGTGGTGGATCAATAAATCGAATTTGATTAAGGATAGTTTTCTATGAATGTGTTCCTCGAGATATGTGGGCCGTGTCAACGCCGGACGACGGTGGGCCATAATTTTCTTCGGTACCGGGTCCTTTGTGAAATACTTGAAAATGGTTATATTCGGGACTATCTTTCTAGCGGCTTCAACGTTTGTGTGCGTTGTAGGCTTGTAGCACTGGTGTTGTTTAATGGAACAGGTGGCTTAAAATAAGAACTGAACACGCGCCTTAAAATTAAAAGTTCATATTGTGCAGAATAGTATCATGTTATACTCGCTGTTAATTTTGGAGATTTTTTTCAGGACCATTTACATAACTATTTAAAATTTAAAGTTGGTACCATAGTATCACTAAAGGCTGGTAACAATATAATTGTCAAGGATGCTCAATGCAGCAGCGAGCTTATCATTTGGTCATCAATCCATGTTGATTCAACGTGCAGTTAGATGGTTAGGAGGACAGTGACACCCAAACCCATCAGAGTTCAAATCCTAGATTTGATGCTTTGGTGTCTCATTAAAACTCGAAATATTCCTTAGTGGGAGGTGACGTTTCCGCCAACAGAGAGACGTCTGTGGTGACTTCGTCAATCTCAAGACTCGTCGGATCAATTTTTGGACTCAGTCTCTCGGAGGTACTTATAGGAATAGGCCGGGTATGCGTGCGTGCATTCAAAGGGTTGAGTGTACATACGTTTGTGTGAGCGTCTGCGTCCGTACTGTATTTCGTAAAAAAAATCCATGTTTTCTAAAGGAAGGCACCAACACTCCTGTTTTTTCTGTATATTAATTTGTTTGTTTAACACGACTCCAGGGATTCGCTTCCCTCTCTACTAGGGGCTTTTAGGGCTGCGACAATTTTCCCCATCCCTCTAGTACCAAGGTGGCATGTTCCTGGCCTCTTCGCGTATTACTGGTCATGGTAGCCTGGGAGACGCCAATGCTTCGACTTCAGGCCCGACTTCATGTTTTCCCATGTTGTAGAATTAGTGGTAGGGATGGCGCCACGTTCGAATGAATTCCCCTTGTTCATCCCCAACCTCAACAAAGTTCTAATTAGTAGAGCTCATAAGCAGGTGACCTGCTATGGTCGTACTGTCATACTCGAGTTCCATCGAGTTTGGGGTTTGGTGGTTGGGGTTCTACGCTTGTAGGTGGCAATGGTGTTGGCCTTTAATGATTTTTTTTTAGTGTTTTCAAGGGGCGTGCGTGGACAAGAGGACAACACATGGATCATGCTGACATGGGGATATCCCCACCGACAAGTGCCTCAAAGTCTCGATCTCGCCATGTGTACTGGATCGGTACATGGAATCTTATTAAGGATAGTTTTCTATAGATGTGTTTTTCTAGATAATTTTCTTTAGTACCAAGTCCTTTGTACGTTGGGGCATGTGCAATGGTTGATAAGACCGTGTTATCTTAGCACCACCACATAAACAAAACATGATGTATAATGGATTATTTTTTAGTTTTATCTCTAGTAATCAGATATCATAAATTTCTGGTGAGAGAGATTATGCTAATATATCATCTCTTTAGTTATGAGAAGACACACCATTTTTTCAACATTTCCTTTTTTCCACTCAGCATAAGATATCACCATTGTACACGCGAGTGTGTTTCACTATCTTACTACGTGGCTTCCACGTTTGTGTGCGTGTGTTGTTTAATGGAACAGATGGCTTCATCATCAAATAAAAATGGAACACGTGGCTTAGAAATTAAATGTTTTCGTCCGCGGAAGATTTTTTTTTTCGTTACTTTGGCCTCTGTCAGCGACCCGCATTGTTCCTTTGTGAACTTGAACCGGTAGTACTCTTTCCGTTGGAGCGCGCTTTGGGCCCGAGGTCATCTAATTTGGGCCGAAAAGTCATTTCCCGACATCAACCTGAACCTTGCGGCTCGAGGCTTTCTTTCCGTAGTTTCCGGCACCGTCTTGCCTTTTCCTTCCCCGTCCTCCAAGAAAGAAAACGCGAGCTTCTTCTGGACTCTGGAGAGAGGAAACAGAACAAACTGTCGCCTCCTTCCCCCTCTCAAAATCCCCGGCGATTTCACCCTCTTCTTCGTCGGTACTAGCCAGGCGCACTCCAGACTGATCCTCGCCGCTTTCCCATCCCAAGGTAACAAGAACCGATCGACCCTTGTACGTATTTACCTGTCTGATCCATCTCTGCATGTCCTTCCTCGCAAGCTGTCAGATGGGATGTGATTTTTGCGCGGCGAAGGCTGCAGTCCGTGTAGGCACGACGCGTCACTAGCAGAGCTTCTTTCTTTTAGTTTTTTGTTTTTGCGGTAGTGCTCGGAATCTCAAGAGGAAGCGCAAGAGTATGACCGGTAGTTGTTTGTCGAAATGCCCTTGTGGTGCTAGGGAATATTTTTATTTCGATTCTTATATACCTTGGTCAAAGAGTTTCCTCTGTCTCGATTGTTAGTCCTGAAGGTATTGGACTTCGTCCTCAAGTTAGCTAAAGATGAAAATCAATACTCTGTCTGTGGTGTTCAGCTAACGTGCATGCCATATTGTCATGGTTGATCAGCTTTACTGTACTGGAGAAATTTCTGAATTTATCAAGTTCTACATGCTGCAGTACTTCCTATTTCCTGATACAGTCTTGCGTTTAACATGCATTTAATCAGGCACTGCATAAAATTCCTGGTTTATCTCGTCACCATTCATGAAGTCGAGGATTAGACGATTGAAGTTTATATATTTGCATCCTACTGCTTTCTGGCATTCTTGTATTTGAGGAATGCCTGGATTATGTTAGTTAGAAGTAGCATGCTAGGTAGAGAGAAACAATTGTATTGCCGCTGCTGCCTTTTCCTATAAATATATGACTTGTTGTATTCCTACCTCAGCCATGCTGATTTACCCTGTCTTTTTCTTCAGTTCATTTTAAGTGACAAGGATGTTAACTATTTTCTTTAACGAACTGGAATAGCTGCATGGTTTTCTCGTTTGTTCTGATAATTAGGCTTACCGCTTATTGTTTGAGTTCATTGTGCATAATTTGCAAGACCACACTTAAAGTGGTGTTATTTTTGCACAGCTGGTTATTTTACAAACCAGCCATGTTAAAAAATGATGTTTCTCCAACTGAACCGTGATGATAGGTGCTCTATAAGATGCATCTTAGATGTAAATGGTTTATATAGAGCTGATGGAAGTATCCACAACATGCTCATATTCTACCCGTATTCTTTGTTAACCTTAAGTATGCTCAGGGGTGGACCTAGAGCATAAATCACCCGGTGTCCTCCAAGTGATCACACAATTTTTCATTTTAATTTGGGATGTCACACACTCTAAATACATGTACTGTATAGAAGAAAATGGGTTCAAATCGGGTGTCCTGTGACCCCTGTTGTAGGTCCGCCCCTGAGTATGCTGATGAAGGTATCTTTTGTTCATTAGTTCTATAGATGCATACTTTTTACTCGTCGTCTTACCTCTTCAAACTTAAATATGCTGATGAAGGAATCTTTTGTTCTATGTTAATCAGATAGGGCCAATTGTTTGTTTCATTATTTCACTTCAATCTTCTTCTTTACTACTTACGTAACAAATGATCTCAAACTGGTGGTACTATATTCTTTATTTTGTTTCATCTATATGTTTTGTGTCACATATGGCTGTCCATTCTGAGTCCCGCGAAGTATATAACAGCTGTTGCATGATTTCCTTAATTCTTTGCCCAATTTTCTTTAGTATCAGTTTAAGCCTTTCTAGAGAACTATTCGTTCATCAAGTATATAAATGCTCGTTTTTGTCTATACTTGTGGTACTTAAATATTCCTGATGGCATACGTCCTTTAGCTTATGAACATTTATGTCTGTTCCCTGATGTAATGTGAAGTGCAGCTGCGGACATGCAGAAGTTGGCTTTCATATCCATATTACCCTGATCTCTTCTTTGGAACATGTATAACAACAGTTTCCCCTTCGGTGTGTTTCAGCTTTGAGATGGATTCCAGCAATGCACAGCCTGAAGGTTCAAAGCCATCTGCTCCCCAAAACCCTGCCATGGATTCGTGCCGGAAGAAGAAAACTGATGATGCTACCTTCCTTGAAGATGTGAAAGAGCACATCGACGAGTTCATCAACGCCTCCATGGATGAGCACAAGACCTGCTTCAAGAAGACCATTTCAAAGGTAGCTGCGCTGACACCGAATCTCACACCACACTGCACATGCAGTGAGCAACCTAAACAAAATAATAGCAAGATGCTGAATCTCGCAGTTTTTTTCTGTTCTGCCATCTTTTCTTCATGTGTGGATTGATCAAGCCTTTTTTTCTCTGTGTTGGTCAGATGTTTGGCATGTCGAAGATTGTTGCGGAGCGGTCCGCTGCAGCAGCAGCAAAGGAAGCTGAAGTCGAGAGCGCTTTGCCTCTTCAGACCAGCGTGTCCCAGTAGAAGAAGGCATTGGTGGTGGCAGCTTTGGTTCTTGTATCAGTAGTCTAGCTAGTCACTAGCTGCTGATAGTGCTTTTTCCGACAGTTGCTGTATGAGCAATTGAGCACCACTATAAATTTCTTCAATGAAACTTTTTTCTTAGATCTTGTAGCAAAATTTGAATAATAGCAGCAGTATGTAACAAACCTTGGACTCGATGACTTTCAGGAATATATGAATTATCCTGTGTCTCGACTGTATTGGCCCAAAGGTATTGGTCTTCGTCCGCATTCTAGTTATATAAAGATGAAAAGTAATACTCTGTCCGTGGTGTTAACTTGCGGGAGATCAGCTTACGGTTTCTATCTCTGAATCTGTAAAACTTGACTGCGGTCTGATTCATTCCGGTGTTTCACATGCATTTAATCAGGAACCACCGTAAATGTTTGGCTTATTAGTCTATGTATGTCATCCTACAACTTTCTTGCATTGCCGCTTTCAGACTGTTGTCATCATACAACAATTGTCGGCAAAGGACATATTGCCTTTTCCGACAATTGTTGTATGAGCAATTGAGCATCACTATAAATTTCGTCAATGAACCTTCATCAGAATAATTATATTTTTAAAATAGATGTTGTAATAAACATTTTTTTTAGATCTTATAACAAACCGTGAATAAGAGCAGCAGCATGTTTTTTTTTAGGGGAAAGAGCAGCAGCATGTAATAAACCCTGGACTGGAGACAGTTGCATCCGAGTAGCCCGTCTCATTTTGCAACAATAAGGGCCAATATAGCCCACCAACAACAAGAGAAAGTAGCTCTTGCAATTCAGCAATTGTGATGGGCTAATTCGTGTGCATTTCCTGGCTCGCTGCTATTCCGGTTCATCCAAAGAGTATTGACCCAGAAGGAAGAACAAACAAGCTAAAAAAAAACCTCGACCCATGATCAGTCTTTTTTCCCCTGATAGTCTTTTTTCCCCTGATTATCAGGGAGCTCAACCTCGTCTGCTCCCTTTCTTCCAGAACGGAGCCAATAAGCCATGTCTCCTGTATCACACGCAAATTGAATATCTTTTGCGAAGTTTCTCCAAATATTTTGAAATTACAAATTCTGCAAATTCCAGAACGGAGAGGACATCATACACAAGTTTTATTGGGCCAGAAACTACACAGTTACATGCATGTCTCTGTCGCTGGGAGTGTGGCGTGTCGGCCACCGGAGGTGACGACTTGACCACCATGCAGAGCCCGTTGCCTGGCTACCCCGGCAAGCAATACATCACCACCAGGTCCGTCCACTCGCGCGGGGCCCCGGCAAACACAAGGTCGGCCCGCGACGCAACATCACACCACACCACCCGACGGCGATGGCGACGGCGACGACCACGCCGCCCTTTGACCCTCCAGCAGCAGTTTTTCCCACCTCGCCATCACGGCGCACGGCGGTTTCTTCCATCGCCGTTTTAATAGGCCGGCGTCGGAGTCGGAGGGAGACGGCTTTCGGCGTCCAGAAAGGTTCTGTTTGGCTCTGGTGCCGGTCGTCATGGTGATGTCTGATGTGATGTCTTCCCCTTCTATGTATTTTTGATTTCCTTCCTTCCTCTCCCTCGCGCGCGCTCGCGGTGGGTGTTTGAAGTTTGAACAGGAAGAGACGTCGGCGTCAAGTTGCGGCGATCGAGCTCTACCGGCCATGGCTCCCGGTGCCCTGAAGGCGACCTGACCTCTGCGAGCAACTGATGATTTATAAAGCCTACTAGTAGTAGTAATGTGTGATGGTGACGGAACTAATTTGTTATCCAAAGGAGTTAGATCCCGCTTTAGCCAACGCATGGCTGAGTCAAGCAGTACTCGCTCACCGGTTGATGAGGGCAGTTTACGTGGATCATGCGTGTGTTGAGATGCATGTCATCCGTAGACCTTTTGGAGTGCTCCACAACCGATGCGCTGTGCGGAGAAATGTTCTAGCGAGAAGAAGAGTGCATAGTAGTATTGAACAAGCAAGTGGTGCTGCTGATCATAAACTACTACTGCTACTACGGTTTGTAAAGTTTAAACTGAAAACCTGTCTTCGTCACCTCAACCAACTCAACTCAAATTAACAAAAAAAAAATTGCTCCCTCCGTTTCAAACATAATTGTCACGGGCTTTATTAAACGTATTTTAAGCTAGATTATACCTAAATCTGCGATAAATATCTAAAATCGAAAGAAGTAATACTTTCTCTGATTCATATTACCTGCTGCCAATGTAGATGTATCTAAAACTAAAATATATCTAGATGTATCCATATTAACAATAAGTAATATGAATTGGAGAGAGTACTAAAGAACAAGAATGCATGTACTGCTGGGCCATAGCAATCTCTATGACGTCCTCATCTCTACTTCTCTAATTAAATAGCCAACTAATTTTGACAATTTGCATTATACCACTCTCTTCCATGACCTAAGCCGTCTAGTTTGTCAAAACGGGTTACATTATGAAGCGGTGGTAGTGTTTAATAGAGTAATATTCCCTCAGGTAATAAATGCTTGTCTCAGGTTTAATAACTTTAGATCGATTTTAGCCTACATTTGTTCTAAATCTATGGCAAGTATCTACAATCATAGGGAGTATTCTATTTTTGACTTGTTGGTATTCCCCATTCACAATTGCTTTGCCTTATAGGTTTTATCAAAGCCAAACTTTGTTAAGTTTGACAAAATATTTTAAAAGAAAATTTTCTACAATATAAAATCTATTATAGAAGCAAATTTTTATACATCATGCATTTGCTATTATAGATATCAATGTTTTTTTTATATTTTATTCAAACTTGACAAAATTCAGAACGTGAAGTAAATAAAAACATAGGGAGTACTAACCAGTACTCATGTGCAACTCCCTAGTACCAAGGTCGGTTGGAACTTGGATTGGCCTTGAATGGATCAGCTTACAAAATCTAGCCATTACTGCAAAACGGAGATACAAGATCTTACACAAACATGGACCAGGTCAAGAGGCCGGTGTGTAGCAATCTTGATCACGTCCCCATTTCCGCTTTTGATGTTAAATAGCTAACTAATTTTGACAATTTACATCATACTTAATAAAGAATTATTATATGTTTGACTTGTTGGTACTAACCAGTACAAGTACTGTGCAACTCCCTACTGCCGAGGCTAGTTGGCAACTTGGATTGGCCTTGAATGGGTAGGCGGCACGAGCGGGAAACAGCCGTGCCCATCCGTTTCTCGCCGCGTCCTTCCCACCCACATCACCACTTTTCCTCGGTCGCCATGTTTCGCCGCGTCCTTTACATCCGTGCAATCAAGTTTTCCACCTAGGTCGTCGTGCTATAAATCAGCTTGTGAGTGAATTGGGGACCACACATCCAAAACCATGGCTTCCCCCGCTGGCCGCTCACCACGTGGACCCAAATCAGCGAGACTGTCCTCGAGAGATACCCTCCGAGCGCCGCAACGAGCGGCGAGGACAAGTAGGGGGCTAAGGACGAAGGTGAAGACGGAGCCGACGTCTCCACCGCCGACCAGAGGGCGCAGCAGCGGCGCCCTCGTAATTCGCGAGGGGGCACGCGCCTCGTCGTCACCGGCTCGCGGGAGGAAGAGGAAGGCGAAGAAGGAGGGCGCAGGGGCGGCTGCTGCTGCGTCTGACCTCGCCGCCGAGGAGGCCACGCGGGCCGAGGACGCGGCGGTGGCCGAGGCGATCGCGAGGTCCCTCCGAGAGCTCGTGCCCACCGACAACGCCCTGCCGATGGACGCGGCGCTCGCCTGCTCCAGGCAGGACTGGGAGAGGGTAGAGGCGGAGCGGCAGCGGCGGCTGCTGGACCTGGCCGCCGCGCTGCCGCGGCCGCACCCGCCAGAGGCGCGCCGCTCATCAAGCTGGAGGACTCCAGCGAGGATGAGTGGTACAAGCCGACGCCATCGCCGCCACGCCTCGGTGACCCTGGACAGGGGTCCAGCCGTTGGGCTCCCGGCCAGAGCAGCCAGCAAGCGCTGCCAACGCAGGACGGCGGCGACTCCAGCGACGACGACGGCGACTACATGGCGTTCTACCGTCATTTCGGCATATAGGATGACGTGTTTTAATTTTAGTTTATGTTTCCCTCTGGCCAAATTCAAATATATTTACGAATTCGGCCTATATATGTAAAAACTCGCCTATATATATTAAATATCTCTAAATTTCTCCTAAGTTTGAATTTTTATTTATGTTTGAATTTAAAATATTCGATCTTTCCCATGGGCTCGCCGCTGAAAAAATAAGTCTTCCCAGACCGAGTTTTACATCCATCTAGCGCTAAATAGCGCCGAATTTTGGTCCGGAGAGACCAACAGGTCGAGATGCTCTTATTTTTGGCCACGAACGAACGTGTATGCGGGCAGTTGTTGGGACTTGGGATGGACCCGGCCTCGCAGTCAGAGGGAGACGGCTTTCGGCGTCTAGAAAGGTTCGGTTTGGCTCTGGTGCCGGTCATGCTGATGTGATGATCTCTTCCTTCATTTTTATTTCCTTCTCTCTCGCGCGCGCGCTCGAGGTAGGTTTTTGAACTTTCAAAGGAAGAGACGTCGTCGTCCAGTTGCGGCGATCGAGTTCTCAAGGTGCCTTTGCCACCTGTGCGAGCAACTGATAATTCTTAAGCCTATGTTTGATGGTGATGGAACTAATTTATTCCAAATGAGTTCCCACATTGGTCAAGCACTACTCACTCACCGGTTGAAGATGCCAGTTTACGTGGATCATGTGTGTTGAGATGCGTGTCGTGCGTAGACCTGGAGTGCTCCACAATCCATTCACTCATATTCCTTCGGTATCTTTTTTTTTTTGAACGAGGGTAAAAGCTTTTCCCATTCATTAATTAAGAAAGGAGTTTACAAGAAAGTAAAAGGTTCAAATATAAAATTACAATTACTCTCGCGGCATCAATTGATTCAAACTCTTAGCACCGGCTACGACCCAAAGGTTTGCTTCTTTTGTAATCCTATCAAACATGACTTGCGACGTAGCACGCTTGTTCTTGGAGACTATTATTTCTCTCGTTCCAAATCTCCCAAATAATGAGCATGGCAAGTGATGCCACCCCCTTGCGGTTTTGCCCCGAGGATATGAAGTTCCACCATTCCGTGAAGATTAGATCCGCCCAAGAGTTGGTATGGATGAAGGGAATATCGAATCTCTCTTTAGCCTTGTCCCAAAGGCGTAAGGAGAAGCGGCAATGGACAAGAAGTTCAACTACAAACTTGTTTTCAATGGTTTAACTTTTGTGACATGTAAGTCATATTTATTGAACAAATTTATGTTTAAACTTTTTCCAAAAAGACGTGTAAGCCTTATAAGAGCCTCTCTAGTAGATATCAAAACTTCAAAATTTATTGGTTAACCAAGAAACTACACCGAACAGATCCCTTGTAACGGTCTGAATAGTAAATATTTTTGCAAGGAACCGGAAAAGAATCCCCTCGTATTGCATATCTGCAGTTTTTGGTCGATTATTATCAGGTAAACCGTAAAGCTTTGCGGGAGGTAAACTTTTGGTCAACGCTTGCCGGACCGGTGCCTACTCCGGTGAAATTCCGCAGCGCCATCCGTAGTACGGCCAAATCGCCGCGGTGTTCTACCTAGCTGCCCCATCTCGGAATCTGTTTTCCACAAAAATATGAGGAAAATACATGGAGGAGCAAGTCAAGCCATTAATGGTGGCTTGCCAGTGGCAGCAAGGGCGGTGGCTATAGCTGAGCATTTTGTGGGCCGGGCCGACCAAGGCCCGACGTGGAAAATCTCGGCCCAGGCCCGGCCCGACCCGACCGTCGGGCCAAAAAATGGGACCAGGCCCGGCCCATCACATAGAAAGCCCATCGGGCCTCGGGCCAGGCCGCTTCACTAAATTGCACAAAATGATGGCCCAGGCCCGGCCCATGCTGACCATCGGGCCAAAAAATTAGGCCTAGGCCCAGCCCGAAGGCATGGTCGGGTCGGGCTTGGCCCGGGAATTTCGGGCCGGACCGATCAGGCCGGGCTGCCCATGGCCAGGTATAGCGGTGGCTGACCTCGCCGTGAAACTGGGGGCTGCAGTGCTGGGTGTAGGCGGACGACCGCCAGCCGTAGCAGTAGCTACTTGCACTGGGAGGCACACA
Source organism: Lolium rigidum (assembly GCF_022539505.1). Classification (NCBI taxonomy): domain Eukaryota; kingdom Viridiplantae; phylum Streptophyta; class Magnoliopsida; order Poales; family Poaceae; genus Lolium; species Lolium rigidum. The sequence goes on along the minus strand of NC_061510.1, from coordinate 359,228,430 downwards.
CAAGAGATGGCAGCGGGACAGTCCGCCAGAGCGGTGAAGGGCTAGGTGGGTGGCCGCAGCGGCGCTGGAGCCATTCACCGTGGGCGTAGCAGTGCGAGCAGTGGCGTAGGACGGAAAAAATTGAGGTAGGACAAACTAAAAAAATGATGCAAATACCAATATAGCCGTAAGACATGAACGTCATATATGATTCTAACGAAATAACTTAGTGCAATAAAAATAAAGACATATTTGATACACGTAGAATCCAAAAACATAACAATAATGCCACTCAATGCCAAAGCTTTACTTTTTTTTGTAAAGAGAATAATTTTATCGATTAAGACTTTTAAATATCCATCGTGAGCAACTAGATCTAAATGATCTGTGTCACCAAGAAACCATTCCAATTCACCATCTCAATGAGGTGATAATGTCTTTGATGAAATCATGATGTGTCTTTTAAATATCAAGAAATCTCTAAATTTTCAATTCTACACGTTCGAATAATGAATATCACAAAGTTATCCTGCATATACTAAGATTCATGATAAATCTCCATAACAGAAATATAGAATCATTGTTATTTTCATTGAACCTAGAATATGAGTCTATGTTTCCAATTCGAAGTCGATTTTACACAATGTTCACTAAAACAAGTATAACTTTCTTATACGGAGTCTGTTTTCGATGCATGACCACTCAAGATATTCAGAAAAAATATGTGCATCTAACTGTATACACCAAAAATCAAGATAGGGTGGCTGCCCTACCTTGCCCTAAGGGGAGCTTCACCCTGGAGTGTGAGCATGTGCTCTCGTCGGCCACGTAGATGAGTAGAAGAAAGGGGAAATAAGGGTTTGCGGTTTCTTTTTGGTATATGTTCTATCGGCGCAGATTCATACGGTAAACACCTTTATTGCAAACATATTTGTGCAATATTGACTTTTGTGGTATTCGTTAGAGATGATCTAGAAATGTTCCTGAAGAAAAGGTACATATTAAACAAGCATAGAGCTTACTTAAGCAATCACCACTCCACTTGGTACAGTTAAACTGAAACCTAGTCGTCCGTCAACTCATCCAACTGAAATCAACAAAAAACAAAACCAGAAGTAAGAAAGAAGAAGCAAGCATGCATGCACTCTCATGTGCACAGGTCAAGAGGCTGGCGTGTAGCAACCTCGATCACGTCCGCAACTCCACCTTTCAAATTAACTAGCCAACTAATGTTGACAATTTGAATCATATGTAGTAATACATAATAAAGGAGTAATACAGTATTATATTGTTGACTTGTTGGTACTAACCGGCACTGTGCAAATCTCTGATGCCAATGCCAAGGTTGGTTGGCACTTGGCAACTTGGGTTGGCCTTGAATGCATCATGTTACGTTACAGACATGCCAATTAATCCGTACGGATACAGGCACTGATACATGCCAATTGATCCGTACGGATACATGGGCTGACTAATCCGACGGATACAGACATGCCAATTGCCATGGGTGCACTGCTCGGATAGTTCTGGTCCTGCCATGTTTTCTATTGCAGTAATGCTACACCTACGCGCAATTACTTCATGGAAGTGGCTTACGGGATGACATGGTGAGCAGGGGTGCACGACGATTGGCCGAGAAAATAACCAACCTCATTGTCTCTCCAACCGCATTAGGCCACGTCTCGTCCGTAAGCTCAGTCCGTAAGGTAATTCCGTATGTCTAGGATTATTGTTTCTATTGTTGGCACTTAGGGCACGTAGAATGGTAGAGGAAGCACATATTCGCTTAGCAATTGGTACTCTACGTCATCTAAAGAAAGCAATACCTATCGTGTACAATTGTCTTACCTGTTTTTGTCATCCTTTATAACTAATAAGTATTAATTAAATTTAGGTAGAAAATTATGTTGCCAATGTAAGACATGTGATACAATGGTGAAATTGGCCTTCTCTTATTTTCTAAGAATCACCTCTTAGCTAAGTGAAGGTAACATTTTCTTTCTCAATTCTCTCTCCTCCAAATCGATAAAAATTGTATGTGGCAGCTCTAACAGAAGGTTGATATTGCCACATTGTACATGCCTTTATAGCTCTTTTTGAAGACGTCATGTGTTCACATAAAAATCAGGCGGGATGACTACGAAAATGTGTAAATAATTAGTAGATTATGTACCGATGCTTACCCGTTAGCTAAAAATGTACTCGCTCCGTCCTAAAATGTAAGACGTCTAAAGATTAGTCAAAAGTCAACGTTTTTTAAGTTTGACCAAGTTTATACATAAAAATATGAACATTTACAATACTAAATCAGTATCAATAAATACACCATAAAATATATTTTCTTATTATGTCCATTTGACATTGTAGATGTAAATATTTTTCTTAAATATTTAGTCAAAGTTAGTAATGTTTGACTTTTGACTAATCTTTAGGCGCTTTACATTTTGGGACGGAGGGAGTACTTGACTAGATGGATTTTTAATTTATGCTCCCCCTTCCTATACATAGATTGTAGTATGATTTTTGGAATGAAAATGAAAGAATGCATATGGATGGAAAATGACACCAGGTTCGAACAGGGTTACCCATGTTTAATTGTGGTGTGTAAAATAGAGGAGTTTCCATGATATAAAGTAACATAATTGAATCTCTAAAAAAATTCAAGTGAGTGGTGCAACACAATAGATCTTATATTTTACTTCTTTTAAAAAACAAATACAACGTATAACTAACAATAGAGGAGGTATTTTGTTACAAGAAAATCGTAACTCGGTCACTCAACGTGTCCCTGGCCTTCCCCAGTTAGTTAACGGGGTATTTATGCTGCGGTTCCTGATCGCTGGGACACATAGTTTGTTGTGGGGAGGATAAGAAGAGAAGACTGACTTAAGACTACTTATAGTGGGAGTAACTTCACTAGTAACTAAGTGTCCAACTCATCAAATTTGCTTATGTGGCAGTGAGTTAATGAGGGAAGAGGAGGATAGAGTAACATAACTGTATCATCACATTTCCAAAATATAATGAGTCTACAAGCTAATTAATGAAGACATCTATGATACTACTTTAATGTTACTAACCACTATGAAGATAGTAACATAGAGTAGTAACATGCTCTTTGTTACTTTCCACTATGACTAGTCTAAGAAGAGCCACTGCAAGTGTTGGGCTGCATTTGCAGGTTTCCAAGGTCCCATTAATAGATGCCACGCTAACTTCTAGCTAGCTAGATCCCGGGTTTTACCAGCTGAAAACATTGAGGAACCAAAGTTGTGATTCATAGTAAGGGCATCTCCAGCGGCGCGATGGCATTTCGGATGCCCAAAAGTAGTCGCGAGCGTCCGTTTGCGTCGTTCCGCGGACATATTTTGTCCGCTCGTCCGTTTGCGTCTGGGTGTGCTCCCACCGGGGCGGCCCATTTTTTTGAATTGCTACATAGTAGAAACATTGAAAGTAGTACATAAAAATGCATAAAAACTATACAAAGTAGATCTATAGGCCTAGACTACTTGCTTGACGGGCCGGCACCGTCGTTGCGTCGCTCCGTCGCCTGCTTCTCCGCCGCCTCCCGCGCGGCCGCAATGGCTCGGTGCGCCGCCGCGTCCTCTTGCTGGCACTGCTCCAGCCTCGCATTGGCGGCCTCGTCCTTGAGCGTCTCGAAAGACTCGACGAGGGCCCGCTGCTCCGCCGCCTTCTCCTCCGGCGTCGGCGCATCAGGGTCATCGGATAACCAAGAAATCTCCGAGTCAAAGTCGTCGGCTGCAGCGGCGGCCGCCAGCCTGCGCTGTCGTCGGAGTCGAACCCGTCGTCGGAGCTCGAGGCCGGGGGAGGTGGAGTGGGAGGTGAAGGTGGAGGTGGAGGCGCGGCAGCCTGGCCGCGTCCGGCGCTGCTCATGGTGGATCTGCTTGAGAGGAAGCGGCGCTACGCAGCCGGCGGCTAGGGTTTGTGGGGGAGGAGATGAGATGCTCGCGCCCCTGTATATATAGCGCGGAGGCAGGGCGACGGCCACGCCACGCGTGGCATCGCCATTTACTACGTGCGCTCAGGTAGGCGACGGCCGCGCGCCACGCGACGCATCGCCATTAACGCGGCCGCAGACTGCCGAAGCGACGCCTCGGTGCCAGTACTGGCGGAGAAGACGCATCGACGTTGCGCACACTCGCGGAAGCCGAGGCACGCCATTAACGCGGCCCTGCAAAGGCTGCAGCGCGCCGCCCGGAAGTAATGCCGCGGAAGACGAACGGCTTGTGCCGCCGGCGAGAGGGCCCGTGCGAGGACCGAGCGGACATTTTCCGCGACCGCCGAGCGTCCGCGGAGACGCAAACCTGGCGCATATTTGGGCCAGGTTTGCGTCTCCGCGGACGGCCCGGTCACTTTGCGTCTCCCCGCTGGAACAGGCCCCAGACGCATTTCCGGTCATGGCGGACGAAAACGGTCGCTCAGCGTCCGTTTGCGTCGTGCCGCTGGAGATGCCCTAAGGCTACTTGAGCCACTTTAGTCTGTAAAATAGAACCTGGCATTGCGATTTATTTTTGAAACAAGCCAAAAAGTTTCCATTTCATTAATTAAGATAAAGCTGTAGAATAACATAAATCCCTAGGACAAGTTCTAGGGGCGATTTTTACCTAGAAAATGGGGTTGGCTTTGGAAAATGGGGTCGGCTTATCTTAGACAAACATGGATATATCTAGAAGTAAAATATATCTAGATACATCTAGGTTAGTGATAATTATTAATTAATGGTAAAAAACGGTAATCATTAACAGCTCGGTCGGTTCGGGAATAGTGAATAATTGGAATTCGGACGATTAACTGATTTAATCGGTCAGCTATTAATTGGTGTAACCTACACAAATTAGCACCCAAAATACGTCTAGATAAGAAAAAAACAAATAGTATATGAATCTCCATATGCATGTTCTACTTTTCTAGACCCCAAAATCCCATTAAAACATGTACGCTTCTCCTTCTAGGTCATAAGCGACAAAGGAGCCACCAGCTGCCACCATGTTCCCTCCTTTCGCTTCTCCTCCTTTGCGCTCTAAAATTTCTCTTCTCCCTCCACCTACCTAGGGTACTGCCCCTCTTACAGCTCAACCACCTACCCTATTTAAAGGCGTCCTTGAGCTTATCGACAAGCTCCTCAAGGCGGTTGAGATCTTATATACAAGATCTGGTCAGCAACGATGAGCAATTGTTCAGCGGCGTCTGGAATTGAGCTCTTGGAGGCAAGAACCGAGTTGAAGCTTCACAAACCTACTTGATTTGGACGGGGTAACGGCTAGACTGGTGATCTACGTTGAAAATTTTGCAACTTTATTGATCATTGTAGACTAATTAATGGAACATTTCTAGTAATCGGGTTATCAAAGCAATTAATCGGGTTAAAGAATTAACACAAGCGATTAGAGATAATTAACACGGTCAAGCCCCTAATAGCGCTTAATCGGCATATTAATCGCTGATTCGGCCTAGTTTTTTAATAGTGCCACTAATTATAGAGAATGAACTCGCTGAAATAGTGATAACATATAGCTGACCTCATTTGAATTTTTGTTTGTATAGCATCGTCCCTGCTTTTGCGTGGGCAATGCTCCAAAATCTAGTCTTCTCTTTGATCTTCGCAATGATTAAATGCCTCGGGATTGCATTTCTCTCTTTCAAAATTTCTCAAAAGACAAGCGTAAACAAGGATACAATTGCCTTGGCTAGCCGTCGCCATCCCCCAATATTTAACGGTAGCTTGGTTCGCTGGCGGTGGGCGTTTGATCTTTGAACGGAAGACGTCGGCGTCCAGTTGCGGCGATCGAATAGTCCCGGTACCTTGAAGGCGACCTCTGCGAACAACTGATAATTTCCAAAGCCTATGTGTGATTGTGACGTAACTAATTTATTCTCCGAAGGAGCTCCGGCTTTAGTTAACACATGGATGGACACGGGCACGGTCAAACAGTGCTCACCGGTCGATGATGATGGCAGTTTACGTGGATGGATCGTGTGTGTATTGAGATGCGTGACGTACGTGGACTTACAGTGCTCCACAACCAATTCAATGTGCCAAGAAATGTTCCGGCGAGAAGACCTAGAGCATGTCGATTGAACAGGCAAGTATATATGTAGCGCTGACCATAAGCAACTAGTCTTCGGTCAACTCATCCAATTCAAATCAACAAAAAACAAAACGACAGGTAAGAAAGATTGTTCATAGGTATAGATACAAGTGGTCTATCGTTAGGTACCCTCTACCATCTTTTTTCCGATAAATGACATTTTATTACTTAAGAGAGTAAGCGTTACCCCCAGCCTTTGTATAGCTAAGATGCAAAAAAAATGCCCTCTACCCTCTTTAGTCTAGAAAATAACTAGACCAGAATGTAGCAATGGGTGCACAACGCACTGGCAAAGTTTTCTCTCCTACCCCCGCTTCTCCCCACGAGTGGCATGAAAAAACCCTAGCGATCTCACACGTCGGCCCCTCCCTTCCCTCTCATGGCTGCCCGAGGGCGTTGGCGGTGGCGAGGATTCTCCTCCTTCCCACATGGACAAGAGGCGGCACGGGGCGACCCTCCATGGAAAGGACACGAGCTCCAAGGTGGTCACCGGCAGCGGCAATGTCGCATGGAAGTGGTGGTGCGGCGCTGCAGCGGTGGCGTCTGAACGGTGGTGGTGGATGGCATGTGGCACTACACTGGTGGCGTTTGGACGGTGGTGGTCGAAGGCGTGCGGTTGCGGGTAGGGACAGTGGGATTTTTGCACCTCGCCCTCTTCCTCTTGAATGTCCGCTAGTCCAGGTGATTGTGTTACCTTGACCCTTTGTCGGGATTGCGCGGTGCAACGACAGCGGTCTGGGTTTCGTTCCTGGTTTTGGTCTCCGATGTGGAGTGTGGATATGTTGCCAGCAGGCCGCGAGCTCACCCCCTCCCAATGGATGGTTGTGCGCCGCCGAGGGCTGGCCTCTTCCCATGTTGGGCAAGGTGGGGTTGATAGCGGGATAGAACTACTCATGTTCGAGGGTGGGAATGGGGTTCGGTGTTGCCTAGGGATGGAGGAGGCGCATTTTTGCCTTTCCTGCAATCATCACTGGTTGTTAGGCTTGGCATGGGGGGCGGGACACAGAGCAAAGGATGCTAAGGCGGCGACCCTGGATGGTGGGCTACGCAGTTTAGCTCTCTGGTGGGCAACGTTGTAACAAGCCTTGGCAGTGTGCTTCGGCCATGTCGGTGGCGAGGTGTGTTCTGGTGGGTTGTCCTAGCTATGATGTCTCCGACGGTGGTTCCCAAACCCTGGTGGATCTAGAGTCCACGGTGGTGGATTCCTCTGACGTGGTGGGTGGAGGAGCTTGTGCGACAGCTCTACGCCTCAGCGCCGGTGGCGGCAACATCTATGGTTATCACACTCCTCTTAGGGTGCCGCTTTGACCTTTCCCCTATCTTCCAACACTGAGGGTGAAAACCTTTGTCCAACTTAGGCGGACGTGGCGACGGTGCTTAGCGTCGTGACCCTCTTGAGGGCGTTGTTGATGAGTATGGGTGTCTCTCGAACGCGACGATGTGTCTCCTGCACTTCTTTTTGACGAGGCGTTCAATTGTGCAGTGTTGTGCGTTTTTAGCATGTTTAACTATTTTATCGTGTCTTTCTCTTGTTCTGCTTCTGAGAGCTTTCTCAACACCTTGCATCGTTTAGCCGTGTGGTATTATTAATATTAAGCGGGGTGGAAAGCTGTTTGAAGGAGGTGAGTAGCAATCTTGATCATGCGCTTCTAAGCCCTCCAGATCTCCAATTGTGTGTGTGATGCCTTGTGTTCACTAACTAGTACCGCTAGTACCTTAAGACGCTATCATAGAGACATAATCTTCCCCCAACCCTCCGCCCCCAACCCTAACCTTCCCACACCCCGCCCTCCGCCGCCGCCGCCGCCGGTAGCGCCGCCGGGGGCAAAGTCCCTCGGGGCGTGGCGGCGGCGGGGACCCTTCCTCGTCGCCGCGTGCAGATCGGCGGCCGGATCCCCACCTCCTCGATGCTTGGCGGTGTAGACGCGCGTGGGATGGGCGACGGCGGCGGCGGCCCTCCTCCCGTCGGCTGTCCCCTGGCGGACGGTCGGCGCGGGTGGGATGGGCGGCGCTGCGGTCTCCCTCTTCTCGTCGGCTTCCCGCAGCACTCCGGCAGGGGTTGGTGGTGGGCGGCGGCCAGACCCTCGGTCTGCGCCATGCCATCGGAATTTTAAACAGCTTTCCACCCCGCTACATTATAGTTAAGAGACTTGATTATTTTCGATCTAATTTCTTTTGGCAATCGGAGGAGAATAAAAAGAAGTACCGTTTATCAAAGTGGACCTTAGCTGATCCATGATTGTAAACTTTGGCTACATTATACTTGCACTTTTTAATAAAGTAAAAGCCGTGTGCATCATTTGATGCAGAGGCTGGGGTGATGCTCCCATTTCGAAGAAAAAAATCCACCCCCGCCTCTCGTTGGTGCGTGGAGGCGATCTCGGGCATCTTCCGCGACACGAGGGCGCCCGGGGCAGCAGCCTTGGGTTTGACGGAGGAGGTGGCCTCTTCTTCGCCGGAGAGGGTCGGCCTCGCGGTTGGTGGTGGTGGATTTTTTGATCTATCATCGCCAGCCGGCGGTGAGATGGAGGTGCATGGAAGCCGGCGATGGTGTCGCCGGTGGAGGGTTGGGTTGGCCAGCCCGGGATGGTCGCCGACGTGGGGGTCCGGCCTGAATAAAGGCGGCGGTCCTAGGTCCTCTCTTGCGTGAAGAGGAGGACCTACCGAGGCCTCGGACTCGTGATCCGGCCGGAGGGTTGAGTTCCGGAAGGCTCCGCCGGCGAATGTAACGATGATTTGCCCGGAGTTTGCCGGATCGGAGGTATTCGGTCGTGCGCACCCATGCGTTTATTCCGACCGTTTGGTTCTCGAGGGAGCGGCGCGAAGCTCTTTTTCGTGTTGACATCAAGTGACTATGGATCCATGATGAAAGCTCGAAGAAGAGAATTTCATGAAGGCCGGAGGGGAGGACTAGCTAAGGGAGGTTCAAGTCTCCTCGCCGTTGAGGGGCTTGCTTGGTGTCCGGGCTTCACAAGCAGCGGTATGAAAGTGGGGGCGACAACACATGTGAAGCGCGAGTCCTACCTTTCAGCGGTGAAAATCCATGGTCCGGCCTTAACCGGTTGTGTCCGGCGTTGACCTTGGTGGAGGCATTGTTTTGAGAGTGGGGACTATCTTCAGTGGTGAAAACCTAAGATCTTTGATCGGGCGACGATGGTGTTGGAGCACCGTTCCCTTCTTGGAGGCGTCGTTTTTTGGAGAGTCTCGCAATTCGGGTGTTGTCATGGTGGTGGATGTATTGCTGTTGTTAGGTCCTTGATACTGTAGCGGGACTTTTGTTTCTTAGTTTTCTTTTCGTTTTTTTGGCTGTGTGCATCCGTAGTGCCATTAGGGTGGTGCGTTGTTGCAGAGGCTGGGTGTAATTGGTATCTCTCGATATTAATATATTCCCTTTATCGAAAAAAAAATCTCCAATTGTGTAGCAACTTGAGTACGCCGCATCTCCAATAGCCAACTAATTAATGTTGACAATTTGCATCATGCGGAGTACATATAAAAGTAACATTATATTGTTGACTTTTGTACTGTGAAACAATGCAACTCCCTACTGCCGAGGCTGGTTGGCAACTTGGATTAGTTTTGAACTAGTCATCAACCCGTGCATCGCACGGGCTACATGGATATATTAAAATATTTAGTTCAAAAATTAAGCACGCTTATATGATTAAAGATGGCAAAATTAATAGAGCAATGGTGAATTTATTCCATCTATTCAATCTTATTTGGGTAGGACTATATTGAATGGTGATCCATGTTTGGTTAAATTAACTGAATTGTATGTATGGATCTTGATATTCGAGTGAAAACTTAAATGCATGTTTTAACTTTGTCGTCATCAAATATTGTTTTATTTTCTTAGCATGATATTTCTACATAACGGTCCTTATATTCTTGTAAATAGTAAATATTTCTTACTTGACAAATACAGAAAATACTCTTCCTAACTACATAAATAATTAAATATTGGCGGCAAATATATATTTTATGGCACTATATAATTACAGCAGAACAAATACAATCCACTTTTTTTCAGGAAAATACTATCCACGTTACCTGCAACTAATGAAGGAGTATATTTACTTACATTTTACCATATGGTTGAGTACAATTGTAGTTTGCGGCAAGCTGTGTGACTCAGAGTTTGAAATGATCATTCTTTTTATGATTTTTGTATTCAAAAGATAAAGCTAAGTTGTGCTACTTCATATCTAAAACGGCAGCTAAGTTACAACACACAAAGGACAGTATCATGTTATTCGCAGCCTGGTTTGCGGGATATATGTTCAATCGTCATGATTTTGACCTAGCAGTCCAGTCTCACTGTGACAAATAATTCTGCAAAGCTCAGGCAACTCTGAGCAAAATCTCCAGCCTGTGTGGTGCATCACCTGTATAGATGCGGCGTTTTTCTTTTGTGTGGATGAATAGATGTAGCTTCTTGAAGGTGCCTCCTGCAGATTGTCGAGCTTCAATGCACAAATATACAATTGTCCGGACATAAATATATAGGTAGATAACCTAGTTCACTTTGCTTGCCATATTTCATTTCAAGAATGTGTATGCAATTAACTTATAGCGCAATCAACTCCATGCTACAAAAAAATCAATTAATCCTTTAATTATAAAACATCCCCATAAGGAAGCAACTAATATTTTATTTAATAAAATAATAAATATAGAAACCCGTATTAGATTATGTGCATTTTTAGAGAGAAGCCATGCAGCATGTCGCTTACCATTACTTCTCTGAAAATCCCACACCTCCCATGCCCTTCCGCGCATCAGATTTCTGCGCGTATTTGCCAAAAAGAAGGTTTATCGAGAAATACCTACATAAGTGGAGACTTGAGTTATATCTGCATAAGTAATTTTTGCTTGATAAATAATTAGACAATACAATTACTGCATCTGTTAGAATATAAACACCCAAGATGAAGTTTCTAGTTCCTATTTGCAATCGGGATAAATAATTATGTTTGTGCATGCATTTTTAAATATTCACTTTTAGATGATGGAAGGCATAAATTTAGTATTAATTTTGCTGAAACTTATTTAAGTAACAGTGTTAGACCATTAACACTCTAGGAAACTGATGGTTGTAGCTAATGAAAAGCATGTAGAAGTTCATAGCTGAAACTTCATTATTATACTCCGTGAGCGGCAGCTCCAAACTACAAATACCATACTTAAAAGCATATGTTATACAAATTGTAAGAAATCGAATATTGGAAATTCATCTGCTGCAGCGTTGGCAGATGGCTCTCTACTTGCCTCCGACACCGCTAGGCAACAGTATGGATGTTCCCATGTAATGAGTGGACTATTCTTGTTCCAATCACACGTGTGAGCTGATTTTGTGGCGATCTCCTTCTTTCCTTCGGCTCATAATTCGCACTCAGGAGTATTATTGCTGCTAGGCTTAGTTTTTTTAATTTCTTTGTATTCTGTAGTCTATGTCAGACATATCATAATTTGAGGAATTCTACTAATGAATTCAAGAAAACGGTAAAATAGTGCAGGGTATTTTATGGATGAGGATTTACTTGCCTGCATAGTTGCGGCGCTAGGGCAGTTCATCCACTCGGCAGCCTTGTCGACGATGATGGCTACTCGATCTATTCCAAAGTGTTGGCATACACAATCTGCTCTGGTGCATCCTGCTATGTTGGGAGCGATCATGAGATGTCCTAGGGCATGAGACGATCCTGGATTTTTGTAGAGGAGCAATCGTGACTTAAATTCTGTACTTACTTCTTTCCCTGTGGCGCAAGTGATTTATTTTGGGTCTGCCAGTGGCTAGCACCTGGGTGAAGCTGACGGGATCCAGAGATTCAAGAGGTAAAGAATCGGGGGAGGCCTCGCTGAGATGCCTTCAGGACGGGAGATGCTAACCGAAGCAGATGTTCTTTCTGCAGCCAATGGAGAGTCCTTACAAAATACGGATAACTTGCACATGTGGGGAAGAACGTGGTAAGTTAATTCATTTGACGGCTGGACATTGCTTTCAAATATATCGGACGGACAATTAGTTAATATTTCAAGTATTAACGTGGAGGCTTGATGGGAGTCCCCAATTAGTAAATATATTTAAGATTCACTGCGGAATGAAAGAGATTTAAAATATATGCATTTGATTCAGTGTGTGCACATTATTAGCATGAGAAAAGGAGTACCAACATGAGCATAATAGAAGAGGATATGAACATGTATAGCTTCAGATGTTTGGAAGAACTAACTCTTCCAGAAGAGATCCATGATTTAGCAATCCGAGAACTGTCTCCCAATGAAATACATACCTCTATTGCATCACATGAATACTAAAACCAATAATGTTGGGAGCAATGTAGAACCATCTGAAGCAGACATGTGGTACCGGCAAGGGAGTCAATGATTTTAGGATCAAAAAGTCAGCACCTAATCTACAGTAAGCATTCGCCCAACTATCAAAAACTATTTTTCTTAAACAATATTTGTTTAAAATAGACTAACATTTTGGTTCTAATCTAGAACACCATGTTATTTATGGGTCCTGTAACAATTTTTTTTGTCACCGAAAACCATATTAGAGTCTGAAGAAGGTGAACAAAAGTATCCCAAACTGCCAACGTATTGTCAAGTAGAGATGGGAATTTTCACCGGACCCTGCTCTGGACAGCAAGTGCAGACCATAGATTCTACCAAGTTCGTATCGCCAGTTGTTGTAAGGCGGGGATCCAATCAATCCACTGATATACATAACGTGAATTGTATGAATAGAAAAGCTACACTCTGCAAATACATTCGGTAGATATGGCTTCAGTTTTTTGCTACAACAAAACAACTGCGTATAGGTTTGCTAAATTGAGCCAATATAAATCTTTGCAAAACAAACTAATCAGTTGGAATATATAAAAAAGGTAGCACATATGACAAACAATTATCCATTGGCTCTGAAAGTACTAAATGGATAGCACATATGACAAAACTTTCCCTCTTGTGTATGTCAATTCCTGTCTAAGCATACAGACCAATTCTGATGTCCAATCAGTCACAATGTCTAGGACATGGTCATCCTTAATCCAGAACATACGTAATGGCTGAGTATAATTATATGACACCAAGATGAGAGACCAACCGGGAGAGTGGTCATGTGAAAAATCAATCACCGCTGATTGCTCCCACCATCCAAGCCATATAATCGTTACAGATTTATCCCTATGTGGATGCACTGCCGGTGAAGCAATTATACAATGGTGGTGGAGCTGCTCACAAAACATATGGGTCGTGAAAATTGAATTCTTACCTGAGATTGGCTGACTACTCCCAAGGCGAAGTCCAGAGCTGTGGTAGATCACCAAATAAGATGGATGATCTCCCGTCCAGATCAAGGAGGCGACGGTCGAACTTGTCCCGTACAGATCGCCGTCCAGATCAAGGAGGCGACGATCGAACTTGTCCCGTACAGATCTAGGAGGCGGAGGTCGAACTTGTTCGATCCATATCGAGGAGGCGAATTCCCTCCCTCACGATCGCTCGCTCAGGCGGTTAGATTCTAACACGCGCGCTGCCGCTGTCTTGTTTTTGTCGTATTATACCGTGGTTCCGCCCGCGCTGAGCTGGAAAAAAAAATTCGCGGCTCACGCGATTCGAACAAGAGACCTCTTGCACACAAGCGGGTGAACTAACCATACGAGCTACTAACACTTCGCGAGGAGAAAAGAGACAGAAGTCTTTTGTACTATAGACTGTACATGTTATAAAGATAAAAATATGGACTTTTTTTCGCGAATTACCTTTACTGCTATTTTCCATTTTTATCAGTTAGTTTTGATTGCATAATTTTATAAAAAATTCAAACTATTTCTGCAAGTTTTTTTACAATTCCCTTTGTACAATTCCCTTTTTCAAATTCAGTTTCATTTTTTTCTCTTAGATTAAATTTTATACGCTAATTCATGTTCTTTTGGATCAAATTTATAATTCCCTTTTTCGGGCCAATGGGTTTTATGGGGAAAATAACGGGTGGGAAAACCACTTGCATCTCAAATAAACTACCACTTGCAACTTAAATGAACTACTACTTTCCACTCAAATAAACTACTATTTTTGGGGTCGATAATTTTTTACATTTACCATTGATAAATAGCGGCAGAGGGGTTCATAAATTTGAGAGCTAAAATGGCCAAAACAATTTTCTAAATATAATTAGCTTTTCGGGTTGATAAATTTTCATATTTACCGTTGATAAATAAGTGACAAAGGGTTTGATAAATTGTGAGGTAAAAATATTCGAAAAATATTCTAAATAAAATTAGGTTTTTGGGTCGATAACTTTTCGTATTTACCATTGATAAATAACGGATCGGAGGGGTTGATAAATTATGTGATAAAATGTTTCTAAAATATTCTAAATGAAATTAACTTTTCGGGTTGATAACTCTTCACATTACCATTGCTAAATAATTAACAACTGGGGTTGATAAATTGTGAGCTAATAATGTTCCCAAAATATTCGAGTTGACATTTAGCTTCTCGGGTCGATAACTTTTCACATTTACCGTTGATAAATAACGACAAGAGGGGTTGATAAATTGTAAGCTAAAAAATTCGATAAATATCTAAATGAAATTAGCTTTTTGGGTCCATTACTTTTCACATTTTACCGTTGATAAATAATGGGCAGAGGGTTGATAAATTGTGAGATAAAATTGTTTCCAAAATATTTAAATAAATTAGCTTTTTAGATCGATAATTTTTTGACATTTAACGTTGATAAATAACGGATATATGAATTGATAAATTGTAAGCTAAAAAAGTTCATAAAACATTCTAAATAAAATTAAATTTTTGGGTCGATAATTTTTAACATTTACCGTTGATAGATAATGGGTAGAGGGGTTGATAATTTTTTACCTTTACACTAGATTTCTCTTTTTAAATTTTCGATGCACTAATTTTATCGACCAGACCAGTGACCATCGAGTGGCTTTAGGAGTTGTACGGTTTACTAATATGTTTGCTGGTTTTTTTTAGTGTTTGAAAAGTTCCCTTTTTTACTTTTAACAGGTAGGTTGTATAGAACAAAAGATATTCGTATCTCGTTTTGACATGATTCAATAGTAGCTGACCTGATCAGCTCGCTGCTGCGAAGGGGCGAGGACCGAAGGTCCCAGGTTCGACTGTCGCGGGCGCCCGAATTACTTTTTTCCTATTCGCGCGGTTCGGAAAGTGCCGGAAAGGGAATAGAGAACCATGTACGGAAAGGGTAATTAATATTGTCGGAAATCGACCGCTGAGTAGCTGCTGCGCGGTTGACCGCCAGCTAGTGCTGCCCTCGAGGAGGCGGCGTAGATTAGAGACGATGTTATCGTTTTCTTTCCTTGACGGAACCAGAGAGAGAAAGGAAGTTTGGAGGAGTCACGCTTCACGTATGGTGGGGCAGGGGGAATGATGTACTTATCTAGCGGCTAAACACGCACAGTAAAACAGATCGGATGGACCATATTGTTTACCTTCTAGGATTAACCTGGTGTCTCGTTGGGAGTCTCCAATTAGTAAATATAAGATGGGTCAGGCTACAGACATGCGAAATGGTCCGTACGGATCATGTAAGCTGCGGTCGTCTAGTCATTTGGGCTAGCTTCCTTGCCTTCCTAACGCCGACCAGGAACTAACCCGCACATGCATGCATGCCAAGATCCCGAGCCTACCAAATGCCAAATCTCGTCCCAGTTGTTGACAATTTCCGGTCGACATATCACCGGGCTAATTAGGTTAGACCGGGTTCGTGTGTTTTCCGATAAAAGGAATTTCCAATCAAGGTAATATAAGCTACAAGTTATATCTCTGGTTTCTGTATTACAAAGATGCACACACCTTAAAATAAAAAGTAAAATTAACTTTTTTTAAAAATGTTCAGCGATCTAATCTTCAACAGTGGTACAAGAAAATCTAATGTTATAAAAGTTATAAAAAAGGTCTTTCGATCACCTAGTGAAGACTACAAGCACTCTAACCAGCCGAAGATGCGCCACCGTCCTCGCTCCTCTCTTATTAGAGCCAGGCTAACATAAACTCTTGACATACAACATAAAGGATAAGGCAGCCTAAGGCGAGGGAGGGTCACCGCCATCCGTGTTGGCCCAAAATGTTTTGCTTGGCCTATATTTTGAAAATTAAAGAAATTTAAGATGAAAATGCAACCACATTATCCCCAACATAGTGTCATACAACAATTCAAATAGTTACATCTAGAACTAGATAAATGTTAGATTTTTGAGCCACAAATGACAACGTCATTATTCACAAATTTGCATGATATTCTTCATCATTTCCTTGTTCTGATCATTGACTTTCATTTATAAGATCGAACAACATGTACTCTAAACTCTTTTTCTCTTCCTTCATCTTTTTTTTTCCTCCTCTCATTTCTTCTTATATCCTCCCTGAGGAGGTTCCTGCCTTTTCCATGTTTGCAAACTCAATCCTAGGTAGCTAGCTTCTCACGACTTTGCATTGGTGTGAGCTCACCCAAGTAAAGTTAGCAATCTCTTCATTAAGTAGTAATAATTAACGTTAATTGTAGCATGACAACCCCAGTAAAATGAAGATAATATAGAGGCTGAGGTCAGTGAGATTTTTTTTTCTAGCTTCATCACTGCGACTTCGTTTCATCTTTTCCATGTCCTTCACCAACACACGGTTTTTAGTAGCATCTATCCACCGTTTTACACTGCGGCACCAGCTTGTGTATTTCTTATCCAACTAAATTAGTATTCTCTTAATAAAATTCTTAACCAACTAAGAATTTTGTATTTTTCTCCTCAATTCTAGCATTGTCGCTATTCTCATACATGCCACGCATAGTAGATAGTGCATGTTGAGGGCCACTCAGGATCAACCCAACAAACAGCCACAATTTATGACATCCTACAAATGTATTATAAACACTACAACTGAGCAATTCAGACTGGAAATGCATAATATTTTATGATCGTAGATCAACATGAATTTATCAGAACATACTAGCCCATACATTGTGTTGTGAGCAGGAGTGTACAACCCCCGTGTGTTCATCCCTTTGAAAGCAACGGTTTCTCCACGAGGCATTGGTGGATGCAGCAACGACACTCGACATTGTTGTCAACGAGCCCAAGAAATGTCGGGACGGGGCATAATCCACCTCCGAACACTACAGATCGGCAAATGAAAGTAGTTCAAGATTGTGAAATCATAAATCATATACTAAAAATCAGCGGAAAAAGGCACTTAATTGACGAAGAATACTCACACCGCCCAGCTAGGACTCACTGGACGTCTCATCATCGTTCCAGCTCGACATGTCTGAAGGTGGCGATGGAAACACGGAGATGGCGGAATAAAGTTGTCGGAGCTGCGGATGGCCAAACCGAAGTGGCGGCTGCTTCTAAACGGCAGCGCAACTTGCAGCCGAAGCGGGAGGACGACACCCACAATGCATATATAGACGATAGGAAATGCCGATGCACGCGGAAAGCGGAGGCGACAACAACATTTCATGGGCGATTTGCGGGCGAGGGCAGCGAAGAAGGGATAGTGAGGAGTCAGGGACACTAGTGTGTGGCGCCCGCTTGTCTATTCCTACATGACGCGTGTGCCGGTGCTTCCAAGCCTACAAAGCAGACGCTTATTT
This sequence comes from Lolium rigidum, assembly GCF_022539505.1. NCBI lineage: Eukaryota > Viridiplantae > Streptophyta > Magnoliopsida > Poales > Poaceae > Lolium > Lolium rigidum. The sequence continues at coordinate 359,210,691 of NC_061510.1, read as the reverse complement.
ACCGACGCCGGGATTTTTCTCCCTAGTTGAGATGTAGAATCCCGGCCAATGGATGCTTATTAGCACGCGTTGAATCAAAACCTGCTGTCAGGCGCTTCGATTAGTTTCACTTGGAGCGTGAATATTAGACTAAATTGGTTGGATAAAGGAGTGACTGAAAATTAGAACCTTACGAACTATTGGGTCGGAAGCTAGGACCAATTTCCATTATTCCCTCGGTAAGCGCCTTAACAAGGGAGATGCTTAGAAAAGGTGTTTAGAGGGCTTTTTTAGAGGGCCAGGTCTTAGTTGGGCGTCCCACTTGTGGAAAGCCCCGATCCCTCTCAAGATTAAAATCTTTGTGTGGCAACTTCTTCGGGATCGCCTCCCTTCGGGGGTGGAGGTAGCCAAGTGGAATGGGCTAGGCAATGGCCTGTGCCCGCTATGCGCGGTCCCTGGTCCCTGAAGACACCCGACATATCATGTTTTCGTGCCCAGCAGCTCGACTTATGTGGAGCTTTCTACATGAGGCGTAGGGCCTGAATGGCAGGCCCTGGACCCCGGAGAGTTCCTAGAAGTCCAGGCGAACCGTACTGGGAGTAGGAGGCGTCTATTATGGTTAATGTTTGCTACGATGTCTTGGACTTTATGGAATGTGCACAACAAGCTACGATATCTTGGACTTTATGGAATGTGTGCAACAAGCTACGATGTCTTGGACTTTAGGGAATGTGGGCAACAAGATGGTGATTGAGCGTATCCTCCCGCGACGCGCATCTAACTTCATCTTCAAATTCTTAGCTTTTTTGCAGCAGTGGTACCCGTTGTGTAGACAGCGGGTCCGGAACCGGGTGGACGGCATGTTGGAGGATCTTCTAGCGGCGGCTCGTCGCCTATCTACGCCTTCTAGCGGTTGAGGTGTCCTAGCTGTAGAGCTGTATCTACAGTTTTTATCTTTCGTTGGGCATGATGTGTTATGCCCCAAGCAGACGTTATTTTTTTCGTTTTGTGCACTTTTGTTTTGTGAATTTTGTATGATGTTGATGCTTTAGCGGAGCAAAGCCTGTTTCGAGGAGAAAAAGTGTTTAGAGAAATAAATCAACTTATAATTTGAACGTCCTTATACATTTATATTAGATAGATGTCTAATGAAACGCTCTTATATACATATAAGCAACCGGCCCGTAAGAAAATAACTGTAGATGGCCTTGCTATAGTAATTATTTGATAATGCATCGTTCGTTTGATCAACCAGTGCAGCTGACTCGGCCGTTGCCTTCTGTGTAGTGCGGTAAAATGTCCATACCTCATCGTACGTGTACGTACGCTGTACCCACCCATGTACTGCCCATGTGGTGATGTGGATACTGTCGATTATACGTGCACACGTACAACTGGTTTACATATCCATGCATCATATACAACTGATTGAGTCCTATGACACGTGTAGCCTTCAATACACTTTTGTTAAGGAAAAAAAACTGCATACATCGTTTGCAGTACGTGTACGTCTTCTGTGCTTCGGCTGTCAAATGGATCCGTACCTCTACCAAAGTGTCCCGCCACGTGCATGGCATGTGCCACCTCTATCGTACCTGCCACCACGCCAGCTTTCCTGTAGTGCGCACTGCGCAGCACCATCTGATTGATACAGAACCGGATCCAGAGACATACGGTTAACTCTGCGATTAGTTTTTACAGAAATAAACAGATAGAATAACTGTACTTTTAGATGGAAAACGCTGTTGGTAAAGATACAGTTCCTTGGTTCCAAAAATACTGTTTAACTTCACTCTAAATACAAAACTAGATAAAGTTGAGCAGCTTTTTTATAACAGAAGGAGTAAAAGTGTTTTATTTTAGCCACCGGTGTTATCTTTAGAAGCCATGGGTATTATAAACATTTTACGATGCATTATTTTTTGTTATCGCTCCTTGTAATTGATTGTCTTCTCTGAGATTACCTTCCTTCATTCTCTATCCTTCATGTAATCAAAAATTCTACATGATAACTTTAAGGGATGACTGACGCCCTTAAAAGCATCCTCAAAACTATATGATAAATAATCGGATTAGACCTCGCGTTTTTGTCCCTAGCGACACTTGCAGAGTTGCAGCGACCAACACCTTGTTAGGATTCGTTTCCTAGAGGTTCTACTATCCCAGCTGTATGTAATGTCGTCCGTGTATGTACTACAGCACTTGCAGCCCGATGTGATTTGGATGTAAAACCTTGTGCTTAATTAGTGTACGCAATGAACAAAAGGTGACAATGAACAAAAGGTGACATGTTGAATCAGAATCACCCGACTTATATCGGAATAAAATCGGAAGCTCTAGGAGAAGCACCTAGATGTGTCCCTCAACTCCGGGTGGTTAACCACAAGGTGGCAGTCATGCAGCCTCTTGTCACCACACTTTGAAGTTTGAACACACAATACCCGAACTAAGTTATGGTTTGCCAATGCAGAGACCGAGAACGCTACCGAACTAATCCGTTTCGGTTACTTCGGCCACGTTTGTGGTTATTTTGGGGTCGGTTTTCGGTCTCGGTTTATATGCCCACCCGTAGCGATGAGGCATTGTTCTTGTAGTTGTTTAAACACTAAATTGATTTTAAGTTCCACTAACAACTATAATTGCTCTACAAATTCAGTATTACATAGAGGAAGAGTTGGTTTCCTACTACTAGATAAGACATAGTGCATGTTTTTGCTTGAAGTGTGGCACAATGTTCACTGAAACAAGAATATCTTTCTTATACAAAATCCATTTTTTATGTATTTTTTTAGGGAAAACATCTGCAGCTAAAATGTTTCGCCAAAAATCAAGGTATGTCACCCTACTGGGAGCTCCACCCCCGTGTGTTACTCTAGTATGGGCCCCATACAAGGTGTGGGCCTCCCGGAGGGTAATGTAGCCATTGCGTGACTTTTTACTATATTTGGTAACTCAATCACCATTCCGAATTAATTACTTGTAAATTTCTGCTACTGCTCCTGATCGGAGGGACAAAGAGTTCGTTGTGGCCTTGTGGGATGGAGAGCATAAAAGACCAACTTAAGAGCTGCTGCAAGTGGGCTGCGGATTTGCAGCTTTGCAAGGTCCAGATAATAGATACCTCGCCAACTAGTATCTAGCTAGCTATCAAGATCCAGGTTTTTACCATCTGAAAACACTAAGAAACCGATATCACCACTTGGTGCAAAGCTCCTTGGGTCACTGTAAGATAGAAAACAAAACATCTACAGTTTTACCTTTTTTCAGAACATACTTTCTACTACTTAGCTTCACTGTATCAGGTGATCAGAAAGAGGTAAGAGTGTTAGACTAATTAGAGTCAAAATCTGAAGTAGATACATGTGACATTATAATTTTTTTAGACAGAAGCCTCGATCAGACCCTGGTTTTAAAATTAAATTAATAAAGCCAGCACTGGCCAAGGATCAGATAGAAAGTTGAACACAAGTACAAGCTCATGAAAATAAAAAGAAACAGCACTACAAGCCAGAGGGGACGCAAGGGACAAGATGAAGGTAATGACTAAGGATGACTCTCATTCTTAAGCCGGGTGACGCTGTGAATCCCGATATATATAGATGATGACTTCGTCAAACCGGCAGGCGCGTCCAAGCAACCAAATGATGCACAAATGGTCCATGGTGTTCTATGATCATGAACCAATAAATTTCCGTTTTATGTCACCTGGCCTCCATATCGGCTGAGCCGAACTGGTCCAGGACAGGAAGGATTGAAGTTTTGGTGGCGCGAACCTCAACTGTTTTTGGTCCAAGTCCTGGTGCTCCAGTCCAGATCGAGGCTGTTCCTTGATAAAATACACCTACCTACCAACTAGCGTCCTTTTCAAAAGGCAGCACGGCTATCCCCATGCACCCCACGTAGTCCAATGAACACGACCTACCTAAAGAGCACGGGCAAAAATAAAACTAGAAACTAATCTTAACGAGTGCTCGAAAACTTGACTCAATTTAGCTCGAACTCAGACACTAATAAGCAGATCTAAACCGAGTTGATTGGCTTGTTAAGAAAACAAGTTTACCGAGTTGAGTTGCAAGTACATGGTAAGCTCGTTAATATCATAATGTTGATATGCTAGCTCATAGATTAGTCAACACTAAAAAAAACTAGTAGGCCAAAGATGTATAAGCACTCAGGTTAAATTTGCGAAATATACAAGAAGAGGCATAGACGATGAATAATCCTTCTTGTACCCTTAGTCCCTTACACACGTGGAATTTCATTAATGAGCTTATCAAGCTTACCAAGCTAGAATTTTAAGCTCATTATTTCAATGAGTCGAGTAGAGCAAGCTCGTTAACTAACGAGTATTTACGAATTGAGTTGAACTTGCTATCCGCCCCTACACAAGAGGAAACATCTATACTAGTTCCATTTCAAATCACCTAGTCTTTTAGCCTTGACAAAAGTTATTCTGAACTTTATAAAGTCAACAAAATTATATAGGAAAAATTATCAACAAGTACAATGCCAAGTCTATATTATTAGAAGATTTATAAAATATAATTTTATATTGTTCGTAGATGGTATTGTATATGTTGATATTATTTCTTAAATGTTTTGGTCTAACTTATAAATTTTGCCTCTAATCAAAGATGAAATACATGATAATTCGGAATGGAGAGAGTAATTGGCTAGCTAATTCGTGCTATAGTCCATAGTGTGGTAGCTGCATAATGGCTGCTATGCTTGCGGCCGTGTGATATGGAAATATGCAGGACACGATAGCATGATAATTTTTTTCTTCTTTTTGCTAGTTCTAGGTCGATTGAGAACTATGTTAGTTTTGTGTTGACTCTAGAACCTTTAACATTGCATCGTGATTTGTGCATTATTTATGCATGGAATTTCACATTGTTTCCCTGCAATGGCCGAGCTTGGACCAAAATTTGGGGGGGGGGGAATGGGCCAGGGAGACACTTTGGGCCACTGTTGGGGGGGCAAATGGGCCACATATAGACTATTTTTAGCCAAAAACTGTCAAATATGAAGGGATATTAGGCAAAAAAAATTGGTTGGCGGGGGGCGGCGCCCCCCCCCCGGCGGCTATATAGGTACGCCACTGCTTCCCTGGTTGCAATAAACTACGCTTGAAATTGGATGACATGATCTGACCAGGGGGGGGAATGGGCCAGGGAGACACTTTGGGCCACTGTTGGGGGGGGCAAATGGGCCACATATAGACTATTTTTAGCCAAAAACTGTCAAATATGAAGGGATATTAGGCAAAAAAAATTATTAGGCGGGGGCGGCGCCCCCCCCCCCGGCGGCTATATAGGTACGCCACTGCTTCCCTGGTTGCAATAAACTACGCTTGAAATTGGATGACATGATCTGACCAGGAACTAAGTTTTAGGTCGACCGAGAACCTTCTCTAACTTTTTGATATGAGATAATGCCAACTCAATCATATTTGCATATGAAGCAAACACACTGTGTCAGTAGTAAGATGGCCAAAACACACGCTTTGGTTGACTACAACACAACATATACGGCCCAAGAGTATATCTATCGCCGGTTCTATTACTTGTACTCTCTCCAGCTCTAAATACTGATAGCAAGTTTAGAAAAATATGGCTAAAATCTGGGAGTAATGTTTTGCCTCTTGGGTGCATATGCTCTCTTTATTTTGAAATGCATGTCTGATATATATTCAAATGTTAAAAAAATTTAAACGAAAAATTCAGATGTACATCTTCACATGCTACGTGTGCATAAAGTCTTTTCATAAAAAATCGACTTATCGTTTGGCTTATGTGATAATAAAATTAATTTGATGCTAAAATAAATGTTTTTGTGAAACATGTTTTGTCTTTATTTATATCAAACACAAAGATATATTTTTTTCGCGAAACTGTATGAACGCACTAAATTAACGAGGTGTACATGTAAAAAAATTTTGTTAAATTTTTTAATAATTAAAAATATATTTTTTAGGTGAAGATAGCATATACACTCGGGAGCCTAATTGATTATTCCATCAAATCTATCTGTCTAAGTTCGAGTGTGTGACAAGTTATACTGGCAATCGTTAGTGTCATCAATTGGTCATGTACGGCTTTGCGCCTCGTCCATACGGCGGAATGATTGCATTCGGAATTTGTACGTTTCGTCATTGGCATTTTAAACCGAGGAGTATTGAAACTGCGCGTAAATTTTCCATCCATTCCGCGGGACAAGACAAGGCCATTAACGTCTTCTTCAAGTGCTTGCTACCACCAGATCAAGCCTGTCTGGGCGGTACTGTAAATACGCTGCACGTGGCAGGTTCTACGGTGCTGTAGTTCGGTCGGAAGGACGCATGTTTCGGTCGAATTCTTCCATGAAAAGCCAGAGCATCCTAGCAGATGGGCTGAACTACAAAATAACCGTCGTATAAAAGCGCTCTTTATCGAAAAAAACAAAATAACCGTTATTTTATTTACAAAGTCCATAGCAGATCATCCAAAACAGCTCGCCCCTTCGAACTTTTTCGAGTTTTGTGCATATCCAACGTCACGAATCCCGTATGCTCAATTTCAGGGACTAGTTTTTCAGTTTACCGCAAAGAAGAAAACCGTTAACGACTTGGCGTGAAGTTTTAGGTTGGATAGTGCCAAACCGCCGTCAGACCGATGCCAAATCCCGCGTGTATAGCCGCGTAGGTGTCGGGGTGGCCGTGGTGGTCTGATCGTGCGGGGAATAAGAAGCCTGAAATAAAACTGCTAATCCCTGTGATATTTTAGACTGTTTTGTGTTATTTGTTCTGCTACACTGCTTTTTCGTACCAAAAAAATATTTTCAGTTTATTGCATTTAAGTTTCACGGTTTCGTAATTGTGCGTTATCTGTTAGAGATGCTCTTACACCTTGTTTCTAGAGTGGACACAATACGATCTTCGTGGAGTGGATCTAAGTATTTCTCGTTCCATTTTAAGGTAGGTGATGCGTTATTTTAATAAGCGCACTATACACTAAAACGCATCTTGATACTTACTATGAATCTCATAAAAAAGATTATAGATGCGTCATTTAATTTGGAACGGTGACCGTAAACAAGTAAAACCTGCTCTATCTTCTTCCTCCTACCGCCTTCCGTCGACACCTGTGACGTGTTAGTGGTGATTGCAGTTTATTCGTCTTCCTGCTCTTACTCTTAGCATTCAGGATCTGTAAGATGATAGGGCTTGTCCCCGCAAAGAAAAAGATGATATGGCTTATCCAAATGACGGCGAATTAACCTGGCCCAGCATCACGTGATCGAGGTTTGTTTAGACGGCTGGGCAACCTCTCATCACGTTCGGCAGGCTAGTTTGTCGTATCATTGATCTCCATCATGTGATACATCAGTACAGTGGGCCCTACTCCATGCACTTTCACCAAGTCTGTATGTTCCATACTTTTCTTCTAAGAATATATCTGTTTACTTGAAAAGAAAAAGGGAAAATGTACTTATTGCCTCCAAAATATACAATTGATCTAAGTTAAATTCTTAGTACTAATAAACAAATATATTTATTACAAAAACATATTTCGTGATAGATCTTATATTAACTTGATATTGAAGATATTGGTATTTTTTCAATGCACCTGGTCAAACATCTGGTAAAACTTTTGGAGGGAGTACCTAGTTTCAAGGAAAATGACAAGAAGACAAACTTTAGAAATATATGTAAGATATATATTGTACTGCTCAATTTTTTTAATAGGTTTGTTCAAATTTAAAATGATGTTCATACGAGAATTTTAGCATAAGTCCTCAACCGCAGAAAACTATAATCCACGAATTACAAAACACTATTACTATTTTTATGAACTTTACAAGTACACTATCTTCTTGATTTTACATGTTTCTTACCTTGAATTCAATATTATTTTCCAGCAAAAAAATTGCTGATGTGGAAAATACATATATTTTTATCTATTATTTATAAATTCATATATCGGTAATTGTAAAATTTCATATTAAATTTTAAATAGTGTTATGCAGTTTTTAGATAGGATGCACATCTTTAGATTGTAGCCATGAAACTGTTTTACTAAGGAAATATCAGGTAAAGAAAATTTTGCAAGAAAACATAAAATTACCATGCATACAAATAAAATATTTTAAGGTAATCAATCCAATTAAGAAGTTACAAGTACGGAAGTCATTATACACATTTGTCTATAACCTTTGGGAGGATAATTTAGAAATTATATTAAAGATTTAAAATGGCTTGGGTCAAAAGTTTTCTAACCAATATATTGGGATTATTTATCAAATTGAATATTGGGGACGTGTACATGTCTAGAATGTCAAGCCTGTATTTTGAATGGAGGGATAGGTAGTATATTTGACCATTTCTAAAACACTGAATATACTTGTTCTCTTCATGATTGCCTAGGGACTTGAACTTTTCTCTCGTTTGTTATTAAGAAAGATAGTTTGAGCTGTGCTAACTTTAATGAATCTATAAAGGAAAAAAAATGTTGACCACCTCAACTCATCTCATCGTTCAGTAGGTCGATTTTTTTTAGATAATGGCCGTTGATCGGTGATAGAGCGGGATATAAAAGGACACCTGCAAAAAGTAAACTATCACTAGGCAATCGTCAGGCTCAACAAATACAAACTACTCACCAGATTTCATATTTCTACTGGAAAGAGCGAAATTACCAATGAAAAATAGTTTTGTCTTGTTCAAGAACTGAATGGATACATTAACTGGAGTATATCCGTGTTGGATATATTAGCTGGAGTAGCATGGGATTTCATCGAAATAATCCATGGTGGGGTGGCCCTGCGGGGCCAGAGCCAACGAACACCTTAATTTTCTGCTTGTGATTTCACATCGTATTAGTAAAAGTATCTTTCAAAAGAAAATTCTCTGAGGAAAAAAGAAGAAGAGAGAACTCCATTGGTGTTCAATAGCAAATCGTCAATGCCATGTTGGAAAAGAAAATCTATTGGGCTCGTGTGTTAAAATACGAGAAGACTTCATAGCCATTTTGACTCTGCATGTTTTTCTGTTAGTTTTTTTTAGAAGAACAACTATAACGCTATTTTCTGCCGTGTACTTTTCTCCGCTCCTTTACTAGAGCCGATTCAGCGTGTCTGACCTTGCAGGACAACCACGACAATTACAAAGGCTGTCCGTCGATTAATTTACCTATGAGAAACAACTAAATCACGGTTTTACCTTAGACTGCATATGCCTTGATGTTGTAGTTACACTGGATTACAATGAACAATTTAAATTCGAAAATCTTGAAAGCACATGCCAAATTGTTGGGTGATGTCGACCTCCTATTTTTCTTAAAGAACTTGGAATATACTAAATTGGACTTGCTAGATTACTCACAGATCATTGCATAAATCATGTATGCATAGCCTTGCTAACTAATCGCGTCGGCCCGATTCCTCTCATGGCATATCTATTTTTTTTCTTAGCCTGGTGGCTGGGATGGATTGATGCATCCCCGCTCGTCCAGGTTCGAGTCTCCGCCCTCGCATCTGATATCGTAGTGTGTTGGGTTTATTTCCCTTAAAGCCAAACATCTTGCTTTTTTTGCAAACGATTGTTACTAAAAAAGTCTTAATCCGAACAGTATGCAGAGAATCATTAGCACACAGAATAGTAATGCTAGCTCCTACCACTATCACAGTTTAGCTAGTAGCACAACTTAATTTCCTACGGGGTACTACGTGCACAACGTCTTGCTACTCTATAGCCTATGCGAGTACTCAAATGATCCCACCTATCCGTTACTACCGAGTAGTATGCTGTTACTGCCGTTGATAAGCACACACTTACCTTCACTAGTGCAATGCCTACTAGAACTATATAAACAAGTCAACCTCCATTTGACTCACTAAAATACTCTGTCAACAAGCTTGCATTCTGTACCAGTACTGCTACTTCTGGTTGTTGTTGCAGCAGCGGAAGCAGCTAATTGCTGTTTGTTTATGTTAGATTAGGTTAACAACATGGTAATCATGCAGTTATCATGCATGACTAGTGCATGCATCTCACAATCAGTTGGGACCTGGGTTACACTATACTATGCCAGTGAACTACGTAGTTGGTAGAGTACAGGTAGAGAGATACTATGTGGAGCTCACCTCACTAATCAGATCGACGAAGCACCTAAAATTCGGGCCTATTAATTACTTTGCAACTGGGATAGCATACACTACCGGCTCGATCCAAATCATTCTAGCAGAGGCCGTTTTGGGAGTAGAATATTGTTGCATCCACCTTGAGCACATATGCACATGTACATACAGGGAATGAGGGAAAAGCTTTTAGCTAACACGTACGAGACGAGCTAGTGGAGTACCATGGGTCCATGCATATGCCTCCTCGATGGAGATTGATACCAGTTGCACACCGGGGGAATCGAATGTAGTTGCTGATGAGCACAATAGTAGTGGTTCTTACGTATGGGGTTTTCAAAAGAAAACATAAAGGGGTGTAGCTTTAGTATTGATCTTTTTTCTGAGATGGAGCTTTACTCGATCTCCTTTTTGAGAAACTTTAAAAGATGTATTCATCTTTTTTGCTAGTGAGAAAAAGAGGAGAAACGTAAACCATCACTTTTTGTCTCTACCTTTTTCGTAACTAAAATACGCGCATATTAAGTTGTAACTTAGCACTTCTGGTAGCATGAAATATATGCTAGACTTTTCCCTACACAATAAATAAAACACTTTTACCACCAAACAACCACTAGGGCCAAATAGTTATAGCAACTAAGTTTGAGCAAAGCAACAAGAACTGATGTTATCATCATATCAGCCTGATTACCATGAGAGTAATAATATATGTCTCGAACATAATGATACTTCACATCAATATTTATGTTCTCCCATTAAACATTTGATCCTTCGCAAGGTATATGACATTTAGATTGTAATAGAAGGATTGATGCAACAATTATCTTCACAAACTCCATACAAACCTTTCAATTAAACATATTCTTTACAGGTTTCAACAATAGTCATGTATTTTGTTTTAATAGTAGATTGAACAAAATCTAGTTGCAATGTTACATTCCAACGCACAGTACATTCATTAATAGTGAACACATAACCTATGAGACACCTCCTCTTATCCAAATCTGCAGCAAAATCTAAATCTACGTAGCAAACGAATCATTCATCGGTCTTGCCAAATATTAAACAAGCATAGGAAGTGAGGACACGGAGTTGGTGGTGTGGCCATCCCATTTGTTTGCATTCGGGCTTTGGTATCTTGTATATTTGTTGCTGCCTTCTATAAAAATTTGGTACGCTTAGACGTACCCTCGAAACAAAAAAAAATCCAGTAAATAGTCTTTCACTGTTCTTTTACCAGGATTGGCCATGTTACCAAATGACTGAACTCATAGCATATGACAAATCAAGACAAGAACAAACCATATCATAGATCAAAGAACCAACAACACTAGAATATAGAAATCTTGACATGTACTCAAAACCTTCATCGGAACTAGGACCTTGCAATGCTCACAATTTGAAGTGAGAAGCAAAACAGAAGTACTAATAGACTTTGCATCATGGATGTTTAATCGACGAAGAACATTTTTAATGTAACTCCACGTGGCCCAAGCCTCCTAGTGATAGGCCTCGCTCCGCTCGTCAAAAGTTTCCTTTATATGAATTTGGATTAGCATATGACAATAACTATGTTGGTTGATATCCCTTTTGAGAAACAACGAAGGTGTGTTCATATATTTTACTAGTAGAAAAAAGAAGAGAAACCCAGACCATCTATTTTTTTGTCTCTACCTTTTGTAGCAAAAATACACACATTTTAAGTTGTAGCTAAGCACTGTTTTTTTGTTTTGTTTTGTGGGAGTAACTGAACACGATTTACTATGGGAAACTAGTTATGTTGCGTTACCTGACGATCTGGTACAATTTCAGTATGTGTCACCTGCCGTTGGCCCATTCCTAGCACGGTTTCTTCTACATATCCTTATATATAAGTAAAATACACCGTAAGTCCTAAAATGATTTCTGGGTGCCAAGTTAAACGTAATATTTTAAAAATGCAGATTCAAGTCCTGAAAGTGTGATAAGCGTGCCACAGATAGTAGCCACGCATCATCTTTGACTTGCACTCATGGTGCAAGTTGACCATTGTTGGTTTGTTTTGCAAAATAACCCCAAGAGAGTCTTTTTCTTCTAATTTGGTATCCCTTATCGAAGATGACACATCATGGAGAAGAGACATATGGGAGATGGCGGTCTCGAGCTACCGTCCGTCATGTCGTGGGCGACTGAGTCTATGGCACTGCCCGAGGATGACCACCTAGTTCCCCTGCTACCTCCCGATCCTGAAAAATGAAAGAACCACCCGCGCGCACCCCATCCCGTGCGACCCGGCCATGATCTCATGACCCGATACCCTTCCTTGTCATCCTCGACCAGAACTCTACGCCAGCCATGATACCCCGCCACCACACCGATCCATGCTCTCTGCCCTCCCCTACCAACTGTGCAAGCATGCTCTATCTCCCACTGTCGGTAAGGCCCTTGTATGGTCGTGCCATATGATGTATTGAAAATGTATCCATAAACTTTGGTGATTATGATATGATATTTACATGATATGTGAGGTTCCCTAGTTGTTTTACATTGATTTATGGAGATTTGAAACAAATTCCTCTTTCATTGGTTTTTAATGTGGCGGTATATGAAAATCCTAGTTTGCTTGTTTTTGAGTTTCAGGGACCTTACGATCATTAAATGGATCTAGGATTTTTGCCATCTTTTTTTCGGGAATTAACAGAATATGAGTGAAAGACATGGACCAGGGGCAAGTGGGCCAGGAGATAGGAACCATGGCGTGTCCCACCCCTAGCCACTCCATGGGCCTTACATCGGCCCTCGTGCACCCTTTTTCCTCGGGTTCAACTTCGTTTGATGAGTTTT